>NW_026606583.1:7070000-7377500 GCF_029890125.1 Rhinichthys klamathensis goyatoka
CCTGATAACTCGCAATTGCGAGTTTATATCTCACAATTCTGAGAAAAGATGTCAGAATTTCGAGATATAAACTCGCAATTATGTGTTATAAAGTCAGAATTGCGAGATGTAAACTCGCAATTGTGAGAAATAAAGTCGCAATTCTGAGAAATAAAGTCGCAATTGCGAGATATAAAGTCGTAATTCTGAGAAATAAAGTCGCAATTGCGAGATATAAAGTCGCAATTATGAGAAATAGTCGCAATTGCGAGAAATCTCACAATTCTCTTTATTTCTCATAATTGCGACTTTATATCTCGCAATTGCGACTTTATTTCTCACAATTCTGACTTCATATCTCGCAATTGTGAGATAAAAAGTCGCAATTATTTTATTTATTTATTTTATTCAGTGGCGTAAACAAGCTTCCACACATATTTGACCCAAAATTGGGTTAAAACAATCCAGCATTTTTTTTGTGTGTTTGAAAGGGTAAAGCCCCAGTGACAGCTTTTGTGCCTTTTTTTCTGACACTGCATGACCTCAAAGCCATTTTACCATAATGCATGATTTATAAACTAATACATTTGATGTTTGCATCACATAACCAGCTCCATATGACTATTCTGACGTAGTAAACTTGCTCGGTAGCTCACCCGGTACAGCATTATTTGCATCAATGTGTTTGCATCTCACATTTGCTTTTGTGAACACTATCAGTTAGGTTTAGTGTAGGTTTGAGTGTTGATGGTTCGTTATTTTCAAACACGATAGAGAATTAAATTTAACTTTAACTGAGCTGTCGCGATGCCAACTACATCTATCGTAATAAAACATTGCCAGATTCACGTTCATCTGTGTAAATTGAACCGTGTTAAATATAATTCATTGTTTTCGTGTGTGTGTTCAGATGGAGAAGGCATCCCTCTCACACAACCGCAGCCTTCCCATGGTACACTGGGAGGAGGAAGTTGCCCTGGAACTCCAGAAATGAGGAGGAGACAGGAGGAGGCCATGAGGAGGCTTGCGTCACAGGTACAATCACACACACACACACACACACGGGTTCTCACTTTAATCTTCTCACAATAGATCCCGTTGACCGGTAGAATTGCTTCGACTCACACACAAAAGGCCCGTCTTAACCTGTGTGGGCTTGCTGTCATGGTCTCAGCTATTGCATTATGCAGATATGTTTAAAAAAGAAAAGTTAGTTTGCCGTTGAGCCTCATAAAATATTTATTCAGGCAGAAAGCAATTTCCTTGCCATGCTACTAGATCTAGTTAAGTCAATGCATTAATAATCGACTCTCACATTCTACCCTTCTGTATGGTTTAAGTTCTTTAAAACATTTGTATGAGTAAATTGGTATTCTAATATGGTTGATCATCTCTCTGGCTGTCATGATTCTGCGTCTGATATATGGTTTTTCCACAATAGTGCACATCAAACTGAATTATCATGCAGAGATGTGCACATCAAATACTGAATATAAAATAAATGCAGCCTTGGTGAGAATGCATGAGTGACTCCATTTTCATTTCAACATGGGCAAGACCTTAGGAGGTAAAAACATGTGGGTTACGTTTTAGCCAACCTTGATCACCAAGTTGTTCTGAATCCTCTAAATGGTGCCTAAAACAACTGTTTTCTCATGTCACATGATCCTTCAGAAATCATTCTAATATGCTAACTTGCTGCTCAAGAAACATTTCTTATCATTATCGATGTTATAAACAGTTGTGCTGCTTTTTGTAGAAACCCTGATACATTTTTTTCAGGATTCTTAGATGAATAGAAAGTTCAAGAGGAGCATTTCTTTGAACTAAAAATCTTTTACGGTCACTTTTGATCGATGTGACGTTTAGATCTTTTATACACATCAAAGTTCACAGACACAAACACACACACATATATATCAGGGCCTAATATTAACACACGCCAAGCGCCAAAAGCGAGTTAAAGAACGGTGTTGGTGAGTATGTGAAACGGTGTCATCTACGGTCACATGAATTCTAACAACGCAATGTCTCGAGAACATAGAACGTAAACAAACGAGATTGACGCTCAGAACATTGTCATAAGATTGTAAGTCTTGGTCATTTAAATATTTAAGCTCAAGAAGACACAAAAGGGAACTCAGTTCATTACGCGCTGTGTGGAAAGATTTGTGTGCGCAAACATCCGAAGCGCGCGCCCAGAAAGCTGCGTCTCAGACAGCGCGCGAATACTGAATTGAGCTTTGTTTCACATCTTCTTGCCCTTGAACGGACAAATTCACTAAAATAAAATAAAAAATGCTTGTGTCGGCGGTGAACAGTGTTGGGAAAGTTCACTTTCTACATGAACTAGTCAAAGTTCAGTTCACAAATTTTAAAATGAACTAGTTCAGTTCATAGTTCAGACTTCACAATTTTGTTCTTGTAGTTCAAAATAGTTCTTTTTTTCCATATGTTGCTGCGAGCTATTTTTTTTTTAAATTATTGCCACAACCCATATACAATCACTACAGCAATTATTTTATCGGCGGGCAAAGTTTGCACAGAAATGTAAGATTTTTCCCATCCTCGCCGACCTTGTCTTAAAACTGATCATACGATGCGACGCCTCCTCGATGCTTGGTCGACTACATGCTGCTTCTTGTCTTGATGACGCATGCGGTGGCCGCGGTGCGACACTGGTGGCTGGTGTTGCCAGATTGGGTGTTTTTTTCGCTATATATTAAGGCCTGTTTACGTGTGTTTTAGCCGGGTTTTCGCCTGGAAGGCTCTATAGAAATCTGGCACCCTATTGAACGAAGTTAAACTGAGAGAGCGTGCGTTCACAGACACCAGAATGAACGCGTTCACAGTAACGTTCATCAGGCAGTAATACAGTACGTTCAGTTCACGTTCGCCCAAAATATGAGTTGTGTGTTCAGGCACAACACTGGCGGTAAAGCATAGTCGGTTATGTCTTCCGTGAACGCAAACAGTAGAGAAAGATGTGTATCAGTATTGGTGTATTGGATCCATGCTTTAGGTCTTAAAGTGACAGCAGCCTAATATTTCTGATGCTGTCTGTGTATTTAATGTTAATCAAACAACAAAGGACAAAGAAAATCATTCACTGCTCTTTACTGAACTTTTGTAACATTAATAAGGATTAATCGGTTTAATTTATACAGTAAAGACTTTCCAGTGTTATTTTACATTTGATTACTCAATGTTTCTATCTGAAAACTACTGTTACGTCTTGTAAGTTTTAGCTGTGGTATCGACATTTGAATAGAGAATTGTGAATATCTAAAATGTTGGTGTCATAACTGCCTGTTTTTGCAAAACATTGGCTGATGATTATATATATATATATATATACTCAAATGCTAGCCTGGATGCCAGCCCGAACCCCGCCCACAACATTTTTGGGTCGGGAAGTTCGGTCTGGACTCGATCCATTGAGGAGTAATTATGATCGGTTCAGAATTAGTCGGGCCAATCAAATTGCCAGGGCGGGCTTTATACGATGATGGACAGATGATCTGCAGTTACGTAATCATCACGTTATCAAAGAGCGCTTGGGTTGAACTGGTTTCCCTCAGAGATGAAGCTGGAGAACTGAGATGTAGAGATTCCGCTATCGCGTCTGTTGTAAAAGAAATCGACAGCGCATTCATTTTAAAAGACGAACAGAGAACTGCAATCAAGGCATTTGTCGATCGGAAAGATGCGTTTGCCGTCCTTCCTACGGGATTCGGCAAAAGTTTATTTTATCAGCTGGCTCCGATGGTCGCTAAGAAGACGGGACGCGATGAAAACCCTGTGGTCGTTGTGGTTTCTCCTTTGGTCGCACTCATGGAGGACCAAGTAAAAGAAGCAACACATTATTTTACTACTTCTTCTAGCGTGCGTGTAGAGTTCTGTTGCGTATAAAAATAAACTTTGCGTAGCTCATAAAAAAAACACTTACTGCGTTGCTCTGATTGGTTGTAGGTCTATCCAATTGAGTGCAGAGTTTTTTTTTCTTCCTGGTTCGGTTAAGACACGCCTCATAATCAAAGCCCTATGGAGCAGTATCAGACTCACATTCTGACTAGAATATGAGTATGATGAAGTCAGGCTACTCAAATGCAGTAAGCATGAAACTCTCAAGCCCTCAGAAGTGCCATAGGCATCTAGTCTGGCTTAGTCTGAGTAATTATCTGCATCTCTCTGTAAGTTCTGGTGAGTAATGAGCAGCTCTGGGCTCCTGCTCTGTCTGCTTCACGCTTATTTCAGAAGTGTTGAATAATGAACACCAGGACAGATGAAGGTGAAATCAGAGCTGAGATGGTGTCACTACATTGTGCTGATTGCCTTTGAACACTGTAGCTTTATTCTCAGTGAAAATACAGTGCAGTGATGATTTATACCTTTTTTCTACTGATGCTTCCAATTTCAGGTGCAATAAATATGTCTGGAAAATATGTTCTAGAAAGATTCTACAATCCTTAAAGGTGCTATAAGAGATGTCAGCAGTTGTGTGAACTTCAATGACACGCCCTCTTTCCAAAACCCCGCCCTCCTGTACTTGTCAGCCAACCCAAAGTGCGAAATGATTCACAGTCGGAGCATTTCTGATTGGCATGCAAACATTTTTTAGAGCACATGTAGGCCTATATAATCTGCAAATTCCATAGTATAATATGCTCTACTTTTTTAATAATAACCTCTTGCTCTATAATATATTATTTGTGTTATGTTTATATTAGCATGCTATTACATTCGAGTTGGATTAATGTCTATATACATGAAAAAATACTTGGATTTGACCATTCAGACTTAGATGGAAAAAAAAACCTCTGTAAACTATAGAGCCCTTAAAGGGACATAGTGATGGGGAAAAAAATTAGATGGGAGGAAATATTATTATTATTATTATTATATAATATACTGCTTGCAAAACTTTTGCATTCCCCCTAAAAACTTTGCATTTATTCGCAAAACTTTTACGTTTGTAAACAATGCTTTTGTGTTCCCTTGAGAAACTTTGCGTTTGCTCTGAAAACTTTGCGTTTCTTCATGAAACTTTGCATTTACTCATAAAAGCTTTGCACCTTTGTTTTGCGTTCCCTTGCGAAACTTTGCATTCTTTGATTGATCACAAAGTTTCTCGAGCAAGCGCAAACGTTTTGCAATTAAAATCATTGTAATACAATTTTCCCATCAATATGCCATGTTTCATGTAGTATTTAGCTAAACAGACTAGTGAAACACACCATAAAACAGATCATTGTTGCTGTAAGAAACGTTGAAGCGAAGACCAGGAGACTCGGGTGTATCAGCGGGATTGTTTATTGGGAATGTGCTGCTTGGTCGCTGCAGTCATCAAGTCTGGCTAAGGCAGATACATTATATTTTATAGGCATTCAGAAGGCAGTCCTTAAAGGTGTTGACCTTACACACAGCCTCAGAAGAGACCACTTAACCAAAGTATCTAAAGACAATACAGAGATTTAGCAATGCTTGTCCCTAAAAAATAATTGAAACTCAAATGGTTTAAGCAGCACCTGGTCATGAGAACTAAAGACGTCTAAATATTCACACATAGTTGAACTCTTAGGCCCTGTTTACACCTGGTATTAAGATGCGTTTTGATCGATCGGATCACGACGATCGATCGAAGTGGACGACGCTAAATACAGGTGTAAACGGGGTTTAAAACGTTTTGAGCTTGTCCACTTTCGACCACTTCCAGAGGTAGTCGAAAACCCATTCAACCGGATTGCTTTCATAGTGTAGACGCTCATGTGGTCGAATGCGTTCGAACAGCCACAAAAGACCGTCTACTCTCCGCCTACTGACCTAATGCGTGAACATTATGGCAAGCGCACTAGCCAGACGGGATTTAAATTTTTGTCAGCATTAAAGGGATACTCCACTTTTTAGGGAAATAGGCTCATTTTACAACTCCCCCAGAGTTAAACTGTTGAGTTTTACCGTTTTTGAATCCATTCAGCCGATCTCCGGTTCTGGCGGTACCACTTTTAGCATAGCTTAGCATACATCATTGAAGTGGACAAGACCATTAGCATTTCTAAAAAAAAAAATGACCAAAGAGTTTCGATATTTTTCCTATTTAAAACTTGACTCTTCTGTAGTTACATCGTGCACTAAGACCGACGGAAAATGTAAAGTTGCGATTTTCTAGGCTGATATGGCTAGGAACTATACTCTCATTCCTGCGTAATAATCAAGAAACTTTACTGCCGTACTTTACTCACTGTCCATGAGTGCAGCAGGCGTAATGATATGACGCAGCGCCTGAAAATAGGCCACCTTCCGTCAACACAACGAAACTATTTTCAGGCGCTGCGTCATATCATTACGCCTGCTGCACTCATGGTACGGCAGTAAAGTTTCTTGATTATTACGCAGGAATGAGAGTAGAATTATTTTAGGAATGCTAATGGTCTTTTCCACTTCAACGATGTATGCTAAGCTATGCTAAAAGTGGGACCGCCAGAACCGGAGATCGACTGAATGGATTCAAAAACAGTAAAACTCAACAGTTTAACTCTGGGGGAGTTGTAAAATAAGCCTATTTCCAAAAAAAGTGGAGTATCCCTTTAAGACCGAAGTTTGGTTTGGAGACGTGAAAAATGTACCAAGCTCAATGTTTTCTCACATTCCTGATTTCTAACACACACTCACAGCGTTCGGCTGGTCTTGTGGCTGTCAGTGCAGAAACTAAAGCTGATCTGTGTGTTTTTCAGTCGTCTCCAGCCGTGTTCATATGTAAATTGAATGAGCTTATTTTGTCCATTAGATCATCAGATCTAAAAAAAAAAACATACATTTACCCCCATAGTCCCTCCCCTCGAAGAAATCAGGACAGAAGTGGTTAAAAGTGGACAAAAGAGACGGATTAAAACACCAGGTGTAAATGGGAATGTGTCTCCCTCGTCCACTTGTGATCCGATCAACCAAAACGTATCTTAAAGGGATAGTTCACTTTGAAATTAATTTCTGGTATGTTTTAGCTTACCTCAAGGGCATCCAAGATGTAGGTGTCTTTGTTTCCGCAGTAGTTTCAATTTTGATATTTTTAGGTCAAACCGTTCTTGTCTGTCAGTCATATAATGCAGGTCTATGGTCACCACCTCAAAGAGCATGCACAGAGAAGTCCAAATTAAACATGATTTAATGACTCGTAAATGTAAGTACACATTGAAGGCCTAAGACACGAAACGAGCGGTTTGTGTGAGAAAACGAACAGTAATTATATCGTTTTTACCTCTTGTACCACTTGTACCTAATACCAGGAGTAAACAGAGCCTCAGTAGGAAAGATTACATCTAATCAGTAAACTGATCATCTTGTTGCTCTTGTTGCTCAATGCAGTTCACCTTAGTTCTGTCATCGGATGTTAGGTTAGGTCATAGCAGATGTTAAACAGATTCTTAAATTTGTGATACCCATCATCACAAAGCAAATGAGCTCAAAAGAAACGCTGCCTCTTGTGAATCTGTATCTGCTGGTGCCATTGTTGGACAGTGTTACTTTAGAAAATAATGTGGATTATATACTTTTTGGTGGCATAATCTTTTTTTACTATCTCTACCTCAGAAGATGCTGTGTAATCCTCAAGTTTTTTGCCTTTCAAATCAAGTAAAGCAGATAATTAAAATAATTACTGCTTTAATGGAACCAATTATAGGCACTTGTCTCAAAGATGGGCGTCCAGTTGTCTGAAACTCCTGATAAAAGGCTCGTCAGGGCCTCGTTCCAAAATCGAGGGAGAAAAAGTTTGCAATTCAGCACTCATTCCTCTCAGGGGACAAATTAAGATGCACTACAGCAGCAGCATATTGTTTGAGTACTGTTGTTCCACATCATCATCTAAAACATTGATATCATTATTAACATTTTATAATTGTTTTGTAATTATAGCAAAGAGTCCCTAGATCAGCTTAATCGGCGCTCCGGCCCCTCTCACCTGCTCTTGTCTTTGCTGCCCCCTGCAGGTGGTGGCGTATCACTACTGTCAGGCTGATAACGCTTACACCTGCCTGGTGCCGGAGTTTGTGCACAACGTGGCGGCACTGCTGTGTCGTTCGCCACAGCTCGCCGCGTACAGAGAGCTGCTGTTGAAAGAGCCACACATACAGAGCATGCTCAGTCTGCGCTCCTGCGTCCAGGACCCCCCCACTGCCTTCAGACGAGGGGTGCTCGAACCTCTGGAGGCACTTTATAAAGGCATGTGCACATTACATTCATGCATACATTCAGTTTTTATTAATATTTTGAATTTGTTTTTATTTTTTCATTTTAGTTTGAAAGTTTTAGTAATTTTGCTGCTTTTTGTCAGGTCTATATAGTTCTTATTCATTTTTATTTAAGTTTTAGTTTGTTATTTTAGTAGATCAAGTTAAACTGAATGAAAAATCATTGCATGAGAACCCAAAATGATGCCTTGGCAAGTTTACATTTATATTTTATTTTATTTCAGTTCACTTTTACGTTATTTCAAGCAACAAAAAAATTATTTCATTTTGGTTACACTTTACAATAAGGTTTCATTAGTTTACATGAGTTAACATGATCTAATAATGAACTGCACTTCTACAGCATTTATTAATCTTTGTTCATTTTGACATTTTGTTCAATACATTAATATAATCAAAAGTTGTATTTGTTAACATTAGTTAATGCACTGTAAACCCTAGTGAAAAATAAATATACTTAAATGTATTTGACATATATATATGTAGTATACTACAAATACATTTACATATTTATGTACTTAATGTATAAACCCTGCAATTGTACAACTAATTTACTAAATTACTACCTAAATTGAAACTAATTTTGTACTTAATGTACTTTAGTTTCCCAGAAATATTGCTGAGGTCCAACTAAAGATATACTTAAGTATATTTGATTGTGGAACTATTGCAAGTATACTTTAGGTACACTTTAAATATATTGCATTTAAAGACTGATATTATAGAGAGATCTTACTATCCTTACTAATAGTGATATTAAAACACATTTAGTCTTAATATCAATAAATGTGCATTGTGCAATAAAGAAATACTCCAAATAAAGTGTAATTATAATATTATATGAGTTAGTCTCAAGCGATATGTCAGGGAATATGTTAATGGGTTGTAGTATACTTAGTAATACATTTTCACAAGGGAACTATGAACAAACAATTAACAGCTGTAATTATTATTAAGTAAGTTAACAAAGATTAACAAATAGAGTATCAAATGTATTGCTCATGGTTAGTTCATGTTAGTTAATACATTAATGAAACCTTATTGTAAAGTGTTACCTAATTTTATACTAGTTTCAGTTAACTATAATAACCCTGAAACAAACGTATGAGCAGATTCCACAAGAGTTTGTGTTTGTAATTGTATCTTGAAAGTAAAATGATGCAAAATGTGTGTAAAAGTTTGTATGTTGTTGTTTTTCTCAGAGAGGAAGATCACTCCAGACGAAGACCTCATCATTCTTATTGATGGTCTGAATGAGGCTGAGTTCCACAAACCAGACTATGGAGACACGATTGTGTCTTTCCTCTGTAAGACCATCAACAAGTTTCCAGTCTGGCTCAAACTGGTGGTGACTGTCAGGACCTCGCTGCAGGTAAACGGTGCATTTTTACAATATTTGCCCTCTGGAATTGATTCACAGCTTTATGAGGGCATATTTTTCCAATCGTGTAATAATATAGTGTGTCATCTGTACATGCAGTATACAATTTAGGTATCTGAATAATTAAATATCATATAGTAGGGGAAAATATGTATACCTAGACTAAAAATAGAATATTAAAAAATACACCACTGTTCAAAAATCTTTGGGTCAGTAAGTTTTTGTAATGTTTTTGAAAGAAACTCTTATACACTTTGATCAAAAATATAGTCGAACTGTAATATTGTGAAATATTATTACAGTTTAAAATAACTGTTGTATTGTAATATATTGTTAAATGTAATTTATTCCTGTGATCAAAGCTGAGTTTTCAGCATCATTACTCCAGTCTTCAGTGTCACATGATCCTTCAGAAATCATTCTAATATGATGATTTGCTGCTCAAGAAACATTTCTCAAGAGTAAAGTAAAAAATAAAACTTAACATTTACTATTTCATTGTGCATGTTGCCTGTACTCAACACACCAAAAAGCAGTTACAAAATCTAATTCAAGCATGATTTTTGAAAGTTACCGAGTTCTCACCTCTACCTTCCAGGAAATCACCAAACCTCTCCCTTTCCACCAAATCTCTCTGGACGCCCTGGAGGAGAACGACGCCATCGACCACGATCTCCAGGGCTACATCCTCCACCGCATCCACAGCAGTGCAGAGATCCAGAACAACATCTCCCTCAACGGCAAGATGGACAACACCAGCTTCGGCAAGCTCAGTTCCCACCTCAAGGCCCTCAGCCAGGGCTCTCTTCTCTACCTGAAGCTCACCTTTGACCTGATCGAACGCGGCTACCTGGTGCTCAAAAGCTCCAACTACAAGGTGGTCCCGGTCAGTCTAGCCGAAGTGTACCTTCTGCAGTGTAACATGCGCTTCCCAACGCAGTCGTCCTTCGAAAGGGCCCTGCCGTTGCTGAACGTGACCCTGGCTTCCCTGCACCCGCTGACCGATGAGCAGATCTACCAGGCCATCAACGCCAGCTCTGTGAAGGGCACGCTGGACTGGGAAGACTTCCAGCAGAGGCTGGAGAACCTGTCGGTGTTCCTGGTGAAGAGGCGGGATGGGACGCGCATGTTCGTACACCCTTCCTTTAGAGAATGGCTCATATGGCGGGAGGAGGGAGAGAAGACCAAGTTCCTCTGCGATCCCAGGTCTGACAAAAGTTACTTCAAATACCGATTCGAGTAAAAGTTGGCTTTGGCGGGTAAAAGAAAATAAATGCACAAACTTACCTAACAGCCTTCTGGTTTGCTGGTTTTGAAGTGGTTCAAAAGCAATTTGTTACAGAGCCAACAATATACACGTTATACCATTTAAGACTTTCTGTGGCCTTAAATTCAATCAAACTGAGTTTAAGACATTTTAGGCTTAAGAGTCATAGAGTAAAATCCATTATTGAGCTGTTTTAACGGAAAGCAACTTGCACTGGCAGATCTTAAAATATGTCAGTGTCATTGTTTTGTCTCAATATTCACACCAGCAATGTCTTTTTCTAAGGAACGTTTATAAAAGCTACTTAAATGTCCTAATCCTGGCTTAATCTAAACCCTGTCTGTGAAACCGGGCCTTTAAGATGTTCACCTAAATCAAAGTGTGAGAACGATAATCTGACGCAACATGTATATCTTCTAACAACTTTTATATCAGTGGAAAAGGTTGATCTATTAGAATATTATGATGCTTTCTGAGAACTTTAGCTTGAAGTTTTTTATGTTTCTTACATGTTTTTTTTTGTTTTTTTTTGAAGGAATGGCCATACTCTTCTGGCTTTCTGGTTCTCCAGACAAGAAAACAAACTAAATAGACAGCAGACAATTGAACTGGGTCACCATATATTGAAAGCACACATATTCAAGGTAAGAGTGTTATGCGAGGATGTAATAATAGATCACTATAATGCTCATATTTTACAGCTAATGCTTTCATGCATTAAGGCTTTTTGTCCCATTATTGTATCACACTGTAGGGCCTGAGTAAGAAGGTCGGGGTTTCTTCATCCATCTTGCAAGGACTGTGGGTGTCATACAGTACAGAGAGTTTATCTACAGCGCTTTCATCACTCAGAAACCTTTACACACCTAACATAAAGGTACTGCTCCACTTTACAGATTTTACATTTGTTTCTTACTCTAAAACCAACATTATGCACTTACTGTATACTTTAAAGGGCACCTATTATGCTTTTTAGTTTGACCGTTCCTTTAGTCAGTGTGTATATACTGTAGCTGTAAATGATCTGAAAAGTTACAAAGTCCAAAAGGATTTAATCTCTCCAAAAGAAACGCCTCGTTTGTAGTCCAGTTATTATTTTCGTGACCATTTGCACATTGATCGCTTACTCAAAGAACGTTTGGGTAAGTGATTTCGCTATGTTGAGGAGACGCTGGGTGGACTTCCAATACTGACACCACAGTTACCATAAATATAGTTTCAGCTCATGGACCTTTGGCTGAACGTCTGATGCATAAGGCACACAAAATTGGAAAAATGTTGGGAGTTTCGTAGTCTTCATCTGATTGGTTGAAACCTACAGGATTTCCGTGAGACCAGTGTGTCGCGTTCTTTACCAGTCTGCCTGGAAACAAAGCCATCGTGACGACAAACCCCCTCATAGTAGAAGAAAGCCGTCAGGTTTACAACTTTGACAACAAGCACTTGTCAGCATCAACTAAATGCTGGATTTTCAAAAGTATGTGAAGATCACAGCATAGACTCTTTAAAATAGGTCCAAGAGTTTAACACGCCGGTCTGTTATTGTAGGGACATCGGCTTTACATTTTCATGCCCCTAAACATGATGCTGAAGAAAAAACTAAACTGTGATGGTTTGCTTTACATGTCAGTCAGATGGCCTCTTGGTGGTTCCTTTGCCAGTGAAAGCTGCTATAGACCCCTTTTGCGCCGACGTCACGGCGCTAGCTGGAGGCAAAACAAACGGATAACTGGAGGCGGCCAATACAAACCAGCACAGATTCGGCTACATAATAAGGAGCTTAAATTATTATTATTATTATTAAATGTCATCTTCTTGTGTTGTTGGGTGCAAGAATCAATGAAAAATGAATATGCTGTATCATTCTGGAATTTTTATGTCTAGAAAATATTCACATATTTAAAATTGCACCGTAATGTCACTCTTTACATTGTCGTCTTCTTGGCGCTGGCTCGGCAGAACTGCGGATCGTACACACAAGTCTTGTACATGTTCACTTAACATTTGCATAACCAAGATATATTAATATATATATACACTACCGTTCAAAAGTTTGGGGTCAGTGAGAATTTTATTTTTATTTTTTGGAGGAAAACTTTTATTTATCAAGGACAGTAAAGACATTTATAATGTTACAAAAGATTCTATTTCAAACAAATGCTGTTCTTTTGAACTTCCTATTCATCAAAGAATCATAAAAAAAAAAAAAACTGTACAACTGACAGACCAACAACTGTTTCAACATTGATAATAATAATAAATGTTTCTTGAGCATCAAATCCTCATATTATACTGATTTGTGAAGGATCATTTGACACTGAAGACACTGACACTGGTGATGCTGAAAATTCAGCTTTGATCACAGGAATAAATGACACTTTACTATATATTCACACAGAAAACAGCTGATTTACACTGGAATAATATTTAATACTATAACTGATTTTTGTTGTATTTTTAATCAAATAAGCGCAGCCATGGTTAGCAGAAGAGAATTCTTTTAAAAGTATTTAAAATCGTACCGACCCAAACTTTTGAACGGTAGTGTAGTTATAGATTTATATGCCCTCAGTTTCTCTTAACGCTCGGTTTCTCTATCGGATAGGTGTAGAAGTCAGGCCACTCAACCGGAGGTAGCGCTAATGTTAATCCTGTCAGATCGTCCATCCATTGAGTGAGTGTGTACAGTACGGGTCAGCCAATCTGGTTCCGTCCGTTAAAATTAACTTTTGCAAATAACAATCGCAGTCCTGGACACTGAGTGACCTTACACATTAAGATAAAATTGGATTTTCTCCAGTCATTGTTAAAAAAACAAGCTAACAAAACTTGCAAATTAACGTTAGGGAAGCGGCCAGAGGGATCGTTCTGCCTCCACCTAAGCCCCGCCCACAAAAAAACGTCACCATGTTTACCAACTGAAAAAGGGGTCTATAGAGTCTTCTGCCTTCAGTCTGAAGATCTAGCTGAGCAAGACTACCATAGATATATTACTTACAGCTGCTCATGAAGCCTCCTGAGCTGAAACCCGATTGTAGAAAGTGGCGTTTCTATTCTCACACACGCTCTAAGCATTTGACCAATCACAACAGACTGGGCCAGCTGACCAATCAGAGCAGACTTGGCTTTTCGGGAAGGCGGGCTTTCAAGAGACAGGAACTAAAACTGAGCGTTTCAAGCTAGGGGTGAAAAGAAGTGCTACAGCAATGAGTAGAAAATAATGTGTTTTTGGTAACATTTTACAATAAGGTCTCATTAGTTAACATTAGTTAATGTATTAACTAACATAAATGAACAATGAACAAAACATTTGTTACAGTATTTATTAATCTTTGTTTATATTAGTTCATAAAAATACAGTCGTTCATTGTTTGTTCATATAGTTCACAGTGCATGTTAACCAAAATTTTTTAGATTTTAATAATGTATTAGTAAATGTTGAAATTAACATTAATTTAGATTAATAAATGCTGTAGAAGTCTTGTTCATTCTTGATTCATGTTAACTAATCTTAACTAATGAGACATTATTGTAAAATGTTACCATTTTTTAAACTTATTTTAAATCATTTAAATGTATTCTTGGAACTCACAAAACTAATTATAACTGAGCATAATATGGGCACTTGAATTTTTTCTTTAGGTGTCACGGCTGCTGATGTTGGGCGGCGCTAATGTGAACTATCGTACGGAGGTGTTGAACAACGCTCCGGTGCTGTGTGTGCACGCTCACCAGGGTTACGCCGACATGGTGAACCTGCTGCTGGAATATGGTGCCAGTGTGGACTCGGCCTCTGAGAGCGGCCTCACTCCTCTGGGATACGCGGCCGCCGCTGGACACCTGGGGATAGTTACCGCCCTCTGCAAGAGGAAAGCAAAGGTATGAGATTCATACTTTTTTACGACAATTTATACTTTATGCACAGTAAATGCTGTTGGGTTACTAAGATTGAGGAGCCTGGATGCCAGCCCGAACATTTTTTGGTCGGGAAGTTTGGTCTGGACTCGATCCATTGAGGAGTAATTATGATCGGTTCAGAAATCGTCGGGCCAATCAAATAGCCAGGGCGGGCTTTATACGATGATGGACAGATGATCTGCAGTTACGTCATCATCACGTTATCAAAGAGCGCTTGGGTTGAACTGGTTTCCCTCAGAGATGGCCGCCGCTGGAGAACTGAGATGTGTAGAGTCCGCTATCGCGTCTGTTGTAAAAGAAATCGACAGCGCATTCATTTTAAAAGACGAACAGAGAACTGCAATCAAGGCATTTGTCGATCGGAAAGATGTGTTTGCCGTCCTTCCTACGGGATTCGGCAATAGTTTAATTTATCAGCCGGCTCCAATGGTCGCTAAGAAGACGGGACGCGATGAAGACCCTGTGGTCGTTGTGGTTTCTCCTTTGGTCGCACTCATGGAGGACCAAGTAAAAGAAGCAACACTCATTATTTTACTACTTCTTCCAGCGTGCGTGTAGTTGAGCTCTGTTGACAACTTTGTAGCTCATAAAAAAAACACGTACTGCGTTGCTCTGATTGGTTGTAGGTCTATCCAATTGAGTGCAGAGTTTTTTTTTTTCCTGGTTCGGTTAGGACACGCCTCATAATCAAAGCCCTATGGAGCAGTATCAGACTCACATTCTGACTAGAATATGAGTATGACGAAGTCAGGCTAAAGATTGAGTACTCAATGTTAAAAACCTTGTAACTTGCTGATACTATAAGCTAGACTTGTAGTCGAGACCGCCTAAACCGAGACCAAGACACTACCAAGACCAGATGGTATCGAGACCAAGACCAAGACCAAGACCAAGACAGACCAAGTCGAGACCAAGACCAAGTCGAGACTAAGACCGAGACCAAGTCGAGACCGGAGGGGAAAAAAAACATTAGTGTTGAAGCTAAGCAATAACTTGTCAAATGTTGTTTTGCATTTGCCTGCCTATCTCTGCTGATTTCGAAGTCTCCAAATGAATCCATTCTGCAACTTTTAAATACATAATTATATTTTTAAAAACGAAATTATAGGCTTAAGTGCAGGATCCGAAAGTTGGTCGTTTTTGTCGCTATGGTTACACACACACACACACACACACACACACCGTTGGCGGTGCGCTCAAAGTCATCTGTCAGTTGTGCAGTTACCCAAAATCTCCTGAATGAAGGTAAAACCCATCATGTCACTGATATGTGTTTTACTAAATATTAATATATCAAAAACTGTACATGATATGTGTTTTTTTAAATCAAGTGATCAAAGTGCTCGTTGCCGCTACGATCAGTGGCGCGGATACAGTGTTTTCTCGCGTGGCTCGCGCGCACCGCACTGTCTTCACTCGGACGCGCGCTTCAATACGTTGCGGATATCGTCGTGGATATTGTAGTATTGTATTGCTCAATCCCCTGACCACTATGTCGGTCTGAGACAGCGAGACCTAGACAAGACCGAGAGGTCCGAGACCAAGACAAGACCGAGACCAAAGACCGTCAAGGCCGTGACAAGACCGAGACCACGTAAAAGTGGTCTCGAGACATACATCACTACTATAAGCTAGTCAAGCTACTAGGGGTCTAACGGTACACAGAAGTCACTGTTCGGTATGTACCTCAGTATTTGGGGTCACAACAGGACAAAGCAACAAATCCCCAATGCTAGGTTTCTTTTTATTTATTTTGAACAGACAGTTGTGCAAATTACAGTCTGTTCTAACTAGCAGCATTTAGTCCCCTGAGGTATTTGCTACAGAACAGCCTGTAGTGTATTAAGCACTAAGCAGTGATGTGCAATAGGTCACAATTCCAAATGATCTTGTCTCATTATAACAGCAGAAACAACTTAAAATACTCCATCATTTGTGGTCATACAGATAAGAGTAAGACATCATTCAAAACTGTATTTTTATTTGTGTACACTCACAATAAAAACTAAATATTGTGCTTTTGTAAAATAAAGAAAACATACCGGATGCTGCTTTCTGCCGTCCCGGTTTCCTTTCCGTGAAGTTTGTGGAGCGCGTCACAAAAATGAATCAAAACTAAACATATAGTCCAGTTATAAAAATGCTTCTCTTTTGCACTTTTCTAATTAAATATACTGTAGATTTAAAAATGTGATATTATCAGCAGAACATTTTTAGTTACACCAATATGATTAAGTAATGATAAGTATTATTATTATTATTATTATTATTATTATTAATGCCAAGTAACAGATTTTATTAGACTGGACGGTTGGAATATTATTCGTTTCCCAGGGAGCAAATAAGCCAGCCATGTGAATAGCAATTATATTTATAAGTGTTAAGCAAATGCAACAGAAAATTTGACAATTAAAAATTTGACATTCAAACTTTAATTAAGTAGCTTATCACAAACAGCAGCCAATCAGCAAACAAGACTCATTCTCATTAATTATTCCGAAAACTGATGGATTTATCTTTAAAGTCTGGTTTGTTTTAATGTCGTGCTTGGATGTGTCTGACAGCTGCACAACAGAAAGCGGATGGAAACACTGAAGTAATGAGTCATCGCTATGGAAACGATACACCGTTTCAACTAATCGCTTTGTTGCGAACTGGAAGGTTTTACAGCCTGTCAACACCAGACATGAGCGACAGAGCACACACAAGTAAACGGATGGCCTGTTCTGTTTCTGATGCACTTGTGCTACTTCTGACAGAAGGACACTGGATTTGGAAAGTTTGCATCCAGTCTATACACTGCATCTGAAATTGAATACTTCCCTACTATATTGTATGTGAAAAACAGTACGCCAACACAGTGTCGAAATACATTGTATTTGGAAAAAAAAAAGAGTTGGTAAAAAAAAAGTACCATCATGACCTACTACTTAAATGGACACTTTACTATCCCATGAGGCCACGGGAGAGGATTTGTGAATGACAGTGAAGCGACGCAACTGACGCTGGTAGGTTACGTGACAGTAACAACATGGCGGATGTAGTACATCCAGATAACATTCATACTACCCATATACTATATAGATTTCAGATGCACTGACGGTGTTAGAATGTTGCAAACCATATTATTTTTCCAAGTAAGCTACAAGTTTTAGCTCATCTCGTTGTGAATCTTTAGTGTAAACTCACCTTAAAGGGGCACTTCACCTCTGGAAAGATGAATGTGCATTTAAAATGGGTCATTTATGTAGAAGAAATGTGAAATTATTTTTGAATTTGGAGCTTTTTTGACTGAGAAAACCCAGAAAATGTATTTTTGGCTGATGTGGATGAAAGACAACAACTCCCAGAATGCACTTGCTTCGCTGCTCTAGGAGGCCACGCCTACCGGTAACAGAGCCCGGTAGTTAAACAACAAGTCTAGGCTACTAGTGAGTCTCCGTGATGAGTCTGCCCGGGATTTCGAGATCGCCCAAAATGTCCGGGATTGGGCTTTTGCGTTCTACAGTCGTCCTTCATCATGTTTACTGTGGCGAGCAGGATGAGCGAGGGCCGCGGGAGAACGGCGCGAGGCCGGTGGCGTGATTACCGATGAGCGACACCTGTGAGACGCACCGGTCTCGTATCTCTCACGGAGGAGCGGGAATTTTCTTAGCAATGTTAAAACGCACATCAACCGATCACTTGTTTAGCGTTCATGTAAACACTACATTCAGATTCACCATTCGGAATGAATTCAGTTAGATTGAAACAAAAGGTGTGCATGTAAACAATGAATGGCGACTGCAGAAAGCATAAGCTGAATCCAGGACATTTTGTACGATCTCGACGGCTGGACATGTCCGGGAAAAAGAGGATGGTAACCCCTACTACTCAGCTTTCTCCACAGAACAAGAGCCTGCTAGCTTAGCCTCCAAAAAAGATGGCTGACACTATGTGTACATTCTGTGAGTGAGATCCACCCTCTATGGGCGGGTTGAGAGCATGCGGGACAGCCCCTACTACTGGCTGCAGTCTTTAGCCTCTGGCCAAAAAATCCTCCAATGACGCAAAATGACGATTTTTGCGTCATCGGAGGATTTTTTCCAGACAAAAAATACACAAATCTCTCGTCTCAGGGGGATATGAGGGTGGAAAGCACGGTAATTCGAAAATACTACAGGTTTTCTACTAAAACAAAGCTTAATGCTAAATCCTGAAGTATCCCTTTAAACAAAAGCCCCCCTAGAACATCTCAATGCCCTCACTGAGACTGGACTAGATGTTCCTCTCCATTTTAGTGCCACAGAACTCTGTAAACGCTCTTTTTCAACCTGTAGGACTAATAAAAAATCCATCTATGATTCATGGAAATTTCATTAAGCCAGTCAATCAGATATGAGCTATTATTTTGGCTTTTGTGTCCTCAGTTCGCATCACACCTTGCCGAGTAATATTTGTGTGTGTGTTTGTCCTCTCCATAGCTCGACCACTCGGACAAGCACGGTCAGTGTGCTCTAGTGCACGCCGCTCTTAGGGGACACCTGGAGGTGGTGAAGTTCCTCATTCAGAGCGACTGGGGCCATACACACCTCCAGACCCCGTCCCCTACACAGTCACAGGACACGCCCTCCCCAACACAGGCCACGCCCTCCCCCACACCACCAGAAGCCACGCCCTCTCCTACTCAGGCCACGCCTCTGGAATCACAGCCGTCCAGCCCTGAGCAACAGGAGGATTCAGTGCAGACGCCACAGGAGTCCGAGCAGAAGGCAGAGGAGCAGGACCAGACTCCAGAAGAGTCGGGACAAGAGACACAAGCAGACGCTCAGGCTGAGCAACAGACATCGCCACAGCCTGTGTCCTTCAACAAGAGCCTCGCAGTACAGCAGGCCCTTATAGCAGCAGCGAGCATGGGTTACACTGAGGTAAGGCCCTGCTGGTGGCTCACTATTCCCAGCATGCTTCTTGCTCATATAGCTACTAATTGTGTCTATGTCTTTAAGATTGTATCTTATCTCTTGGACTTGCCCGAGAGGGATGAGGAGGACACTCAACGTGCCCAGATTAACACCTTTGATACCCTGTGGGGTGAGACAGGTAAAGCTTCACTCTTACACTATTTATTAAATAGTTGTATACTAATATATAGGCAGCATCCTTATTGACATGAGATTCTAAAGTAGCTGATTTAGAGCACTGTTCACTGTTAGATCAATCACTTTTTTTTTTTCAGCTTTGGTTCGGGACGTATTTTTCCTTTTCATTTTTGCCATAGAGAGTTTTAAAAAGTCTTTATTTACCCTATTTTAGAGATATAAGCCATGAACCAAACCAACCAGTTATGGGAAGAATCATAACTTTACAAACTTTGATTAGAAGAAAAAAAAGGAAATCAGAAAAAAGACAAAGGCTGTGTACTTAAAGGGTTAGTTCACCCAAAAATGACAATTCTGTCATTAATGACTCGCACTCGTGTCGTTCCAAACCCACAAGACTTTCGTTCATCTTCAGAACACAGTTAAAGATATTTTGAATGAAACTTGAGATATTGACCGGCCACATAACTACCACTTTAATGCTTCAAAAAGTTCGGAAATCGCTCAATTCAAATGGATTAGTTTTACGATCTCTTTATGAGCTTTTAAAAGCATCAAACTGGTAGTTGCGTAGCTATACCCAAATGAGGGACAGAAAGCTCTCAGATTTCATCAAAAAGATCTTCATTTGTGTTCTGAAGATGAACGAAAGTCTTACGGGTTTGGAACAACATGAGGGTGAGTAATTAATGACAGAAGAATCGGTTTTGGGTGAAATATCCCTTAACAGCTTTATTGGTTTAAAAAACTACAATCTTATGAAGCATTGTGAAAAGCATTAAAAACCAACATAAAATTAATTAAATCTATTAATTTAAAGATATTGATTGATTGTGTATATTAGGGATGCACCGAATCCAGAATTCGGATTCGGATTCGGCCGAATATTGGGCTTTTTAACAGGGTTCGGTTTCTGCCGAACCTCAGAATTTTTTTCCACCGAACCGAACCCTAGGCTTGCACTACGCGCGCTACGTCACCGATCAGTGAATGACATCAAACTACCGTGTGAACGAATAGAGAGCAGACGGCTCCATGCTTTTGAATTGCTCTGCGGTACTTTTAAAAATGAGCATCAAACAGAAATAACCCGCATACATGGGCATGTGTTCGAGGCGCACGGCACATACAATACGGACTGCAGACAGTTCAACAGGGAGCGCGCAGTTCTTAAAGGGGCCACACCTTATTTCCACTCGTTACAGTAGGTACAGTAGGTGAGAAAGTGAAAATGGAACTCGTGAGCAGAAAAAGTGTTGTTTGGCAGTACTTTCAGTGAAAAGAAGGCAATTCAAGTCGAGCTACATGTTCAATTTGCAATGCCGATTTGTCTCATGGTGGCAAAGGACTCTAAACAATAGGCTACACAACATCGCCGCTGTTAAAATGCATAATGTTGCTTATTCTTTTTTTTTTTTTTTTTTACAGTTATAAAAGTAAAAGTAGTGTTTATTATTTACAATAATAAAATAAAATGAAAAATCCACTTTGTTAACTTCATTAATGTGTTTACTGTGTTAATGGACTGAGGATGATAGGATTCGGTATTCGGTTTCGGATTCGGCAGAATCTTAACCAGTGGATTCGGTATTCGGCCGAACCCCACAAATCTGGATTCGGTGCATCCCTAGTGTATATAGAAACTTTTTATATTTATTGCAAAATATGCATATATATATATATATATATATATATATATATATATATATATATATATATATATATATATATATATATAAGTAGTTTGAGAGAGTAGTGAGTAAGATTGATTCTCTGATTGGTGGAAATTAACTTTAAAGATAAACTTTAAAGCGCTAAACCACAAGTGACATGACTGTGTAAACTTGATGAAAAATCTTGTATGAAACCTCCTTCCCTTTCTTTGTACTGCAATCCTTGTGAGGCATGTTGAATTGCTTCTCTTGCAATCGCATTGCCATTTGGCTTTGCTTTCTGTGTGAAGAATGCCAATAATGTGCTCTGTTTGAGCTTTAAAAGGCTGTCTGACTGTCCCTGACTGTTGTATGAGCTGAGCTGGACCATGACATTTTTTGCAAAACTGCTTTATAGATGAAATGAACTCATTTAATAATTGAGATGATCTTTTCAACGGAACCGAATCAACACTGAACAGCAGCCGAAATGCATCATTTTCCTAGTATCACTGTAAAGCTGCTTTGAAACACTCTGTGTTGTATAAAGCTCTATAAATAAAAGTGACTTGCCTGTCTAGACAGGTAGCTGCTGATTGACAGCTCTGTCCTGCTCTTCTCCTCAGCACTGTCAGCAGCAGCAGGGCGAGGAAAGCTGGATGTCTGTCGGCTGCTGTTGGAGCAGGGCTCTGCTGTGGCACAGCCCAATCGGAGAGGGGTGGTGCCACTCTTCAGCTCTGTGCGTCAAGGGCACTGGCAGGTAATTGATATGATTTTCCCTGGGCATCACAGCAAAATGGCTGCCCGCTGCTCCGGGTGTGTGTGTGTGTGTGTGCGTCCACTGTTTGCAGTGTGAGTGTGCACTACTCACTACTCACTAACTTGGATGGGTTAAATAATGCACTGGACAAAATGTTACCATACTTCACATGTCATTTTCACTTATAAAGATACTTTTTCCAGCTTTGTCCATTTAAGATTTGTCTACATGTTTGTCTTTCAGATTGTGGATCTGTTGGTGTTGCACGGAGCAGACGTAAACCTGGCTGATAAACAAGGCCGTACTCCGCTCATGATGGCCGCCTCAGAAGGGCACCTGGACACAGCGGAGTTCCTAATGGCTCAGGGTACATGCTATACACCTTTATGACACAAAGGGGCAGTTTTATGAAACTTGCATCAAATATACTGTACCTCATGTCTTTTGTGTATTTGTAGGTGCGTCTATGGATCTTATGGATAAGGAGGGTCTCACTGCGCTCAGCTGGGCATGTTTGAAAGGACACCTGTCTGTGGTTCGTTGCTTGGTGGAAAGGGGTGCCGCGACGGACCATGCTGATAAAAACGGACGGACGCCTCTCGATCTGGCCGCCTTCTATGGAGACTCAGATGTGGTGAGTGATATTTCAGTTGGCTTGACAATTTTGGGTTAAGATTTTTCAAAATCCTAATTCTTTTAAATTCTTGACTCTGGTTACCAAATCTCTGTACTATTATAACTAATTGGACTTATGGTTTTCCCTTAGTGAATTATAAAAAAATTCCCAAAACCTCATAGACTTGCTGTGAAAAGTTAAAAGTAATTCCACCCAAAGCATTCAGAGAAGATCCTCCAAACCTGGCATCGCCCTTTTGGCTGTTTTTTGACCTATTATGATACGGTGTTTCCAGTAGATGAGTCTCTTTTCTTTTCGTGCTCTTTTTCTGTCTCAGGTGCAGTTCCTGGTGGATCACGGGGCTTTGATAGAGCATGTGGATTACAGTGGAATGCGTCCTCTGGACAGGGCAGTCGGCTGCAGAAACACGTCGGTGGTGGTCGCCCTGCTGAAAAAAGGAGCCAAAATCGGTACGACAATAGCTACGTTTACATGCAACCAAATAATCTGTTAGTAGTGGGATTGGTGGTTCAAGCAGATTGAAAAATCGATCCAGTTGAGCTCAACTAAATTTCATTTCGAACGGATTGGAAATAAGGTAAGCATGTAAACGCTTGAATCCGAACATTTTCTCAATTGGATTTATAAGTTATTTGCACACATGCGCAGTGCCGTGATGCGTATATTTACATGCATTTTACATCTTACAAACTGGTCAGTGAAGGCTCCGAATGCACCGTAAATGAATATGTGAATTGAATAAGTTTAGGCTTCATATGAACAGAACTTTCAGAATCTGAAAATGGATTGGATTCATTCAAATTGATGAAAATATGTGCATATAAACATACCTAGTGTATGTGGCTCAGACTTTGCCAACATTGAGGAAATCAAATGTCCCCACAAGCATAGTAAAACCAGAAGTCCCAGACCCTCAAGTGGTCCCCTAAAGGAAAGCGGCTTATCACTAGAGTCCGGACCATGAAACTAAAAAACCAACATGTATTTGTATGTTTTTTCCTTTAGCTCAGCTTGTGCTTGCCTGCTTTAGCATTCTGCTGCTCTGTGCTTTACTTCACTTACTCCAGCTGCTCTTGGTTAACGCATCTCTCTCTGGAACCGTGACCCTTTTTGTGTGTGGTGTTTGCATTTTGTTTTCACTCTCTACCTGTTTCTCTTGCTGAGAAAATCTTTCTGTTTGTCAACTCAATGGTTGGTGAGAGATTTAACGTTGAGTTTAACGTTGTTGGTGCTGGTGCCGTTTTGTTGTTTAACTTTTAATTTTCTATTCTTTAGCTGAAGCTCTTATTCCCCACCACTCACGGCTGCTTTTTTGTGTTCCCCCTCACTTTTCTTCCACAACCACCGCCATCTCTCTTCACTTCTTCTTTCTCCCACTCTCACATTCACTCACCTACACACACTCCACTCTCATAACCACCTCTGGTTGTGCTGCTCACCTCACCTCATCTCACTCTCCCCACAACCCTAATCCTTATTTCCTCGCTCTCACAACCCCTGACCTCCGGCCACAGGATGTCAGACACTGCCGAGTCGCCGCAAAGGAGGTAATGCTTGTGCTCAGGCTTCTTGCATCTTGCTTCCCTTCAGGCATCCTGGCAGCTCTCTTCTCTATGTTCTGTGTCCAGTGGTGTGTTTGGGTGCTGTATCTATCTTCTGACTGTCTGTCCATCTATTGTCTGTCTCTTTGTATATTTCTCTATATACCTACCTCACCTGGGTTTCCCAAACTATGAAAATAGAATCTTATGATAATGTATTAAATTAGTTTGAAATGTATGTGAGCTATTATGTAAAGATTAACTAATTTCATGGGGCATTTCTTTAGATCATTTAAAGGGATGATTCTACCAAAAAATGATTGGGTTTTTTTTATGAATTTTTTTTTCAGTAGGGTCCAATGTTTTGGTCCCCATTTACTTGCATTGTATCGGCAACAATCTGAAGCATGACAAAGAGTTTGGGAAATCCTGTATTAAACAATAGCATCATTGCTAATGGTTAAAGATGAAAGGATACAGGGAATGAGAAGTTGAGTTCACCCTGGAGGCATCCTCATCCTGTTGTCCATGCCTTCATCTGTTTGTTATGATTCCTGAGTGTTCTGCACTCCTCGTCTCTCTCCATGTTTTCCCCTCAAACCTTTGATTGTCCATTTTGACCCATCAAACATCCTGTTACCCCATAGGTCCTGCTACCTGGGCAATGGCGACGTCTAAACCTGACATCATGATTATCCTACTGAGTAAACTTTTAGAGGAAGGAGATGGCTTCTACAAGGTCGGATATACTCCTCATTTACCTCTAATGTTTGCACAGATTTGTCTAGAACAAAGACCTTGGCTCTATGTATTTACACAGTCAATCATCTTTTCTCTTGCAGAAGGGTAAAGTGAAGGAGGCAGCTCAGCGCTACCAGTGTGCTCTGAAGAAATTTCCCCGTGAAGGATTAAGTGAGGACCTGAAGACCTTTAAAGAGCTCAAAGTGTCTTTGTTCCTGAACTTGTCTCGCTGTCGGAGGAAAATGAATGTGAGAACAGCATGAACGTTACTAAAAATACTCTTTCCAAAGTCTCATTACGATTATTAGTGCACACAGTAAGGTTTTGGATATATGTTTGTGATGCTGCAATATTGTAACTGCAATATGCAGCATGTCATAAGAACCTTGGTGATATACCTCTAGGACAACTGTGCAAAATAATGAAATATCAACCCCCAGAATACAAAAATAAAAATATATTTCACTGAACACACTTTCTTGGTCACAGGACTTTGGTATGGCGGAAGAGTTTGCTACCAAGGCTCTGGAACTGAAACCTAAGTCTTATGAGGCATACTATGCTAGAGCCCGTGCCAAGCGTAGCAGCAGGTAGGGGTCATTACTTTCTTTCCTTTCACATTAAATTACTTATAGATGACTTAATATTTCCATTGCCACTCCATAGGCAATTCGCTGAAGCACTAGAAGACCTAAGGGAAGCCATAAAGTTGTGTCCCAACAATCGTGAAATCCAGCGCCTCCTTCAGCGCGTGGACGAAGAGTACAGGCAAGTTACCCAATCAGAGGAGCCAGAGCTTGAGCCTCCTCCATCTCCACCACCATCTCCCTTACCAGTGGAGGAAGATGAGGAGCCCCCTCATCACACCCCTCCTCCTGAGCCAAGACTGGATGACATGGAACCTGTTCAAGACTTGTTTGAGGATGACGACTTCTTTGAACAAGAGCTAGAAGCTGTGTCAATTGGTCTTGCCTCTGATATTCACTCGAATGCTTCAAGCCTTGCCATTATACGTAGTCCACCCCTTTCTCCGACCCATCATGACACTGGCTACCTATCTGGAGGGCAGGCCTTTGAGTTTCACCCGAGCTCCTCCTCCATGTCATCTCCAACCCATCATAGTTACCAGTCCACCTCCCCGTGTATCTCCCCAACACATCAGAATTCTCACTACCGCCAGAGTCCACCCCATACTTCGCCCGCACATCAGTCCTCCTACCGGTTCAGCCCTCCACCCATGGGCGGTGGAGGGAACCAGAGCATGGAGTACCAGAGTCCTCCACCATCTCCTCTTCGGCGTGGGGGTCCATTCAGAGCAAGCCCTCCAGTCGAGAGTGTGTGTCTGTATCGTTCCCAGTCTGGCTCTCCAGTCCGCTACCAACAGGAGCCTTTACCTAGCCGCCCTAAATCGCCACTGTTGAAGATGAGCAGCCAGCGATCCTTCCAGCTCCAGTCGCAGCCTTCCCAGAGCTCTCAGACCAGCCAGCACCACCAGATCCAAGGTCTTCGCCTGCAGCCCTCGATGGCACAGATCGTCCGCACTAACCAGCCCAGTAACAGTGTGTACAGCCAGTTGGCGCATCCACTCAGCAGCAGGTATCAGGGATGTTCCATGGATGTGGACAGGGAGAGAGACCGGGAGCCAAGACTTGTGTACCAGCCCTCGTTGGATGGTCGGTCAATGTCTCAAGTGCAATCCAGCCTTAGTGTGGGAGCTCTCTGTCAGCACGGGAGCCGAGGTGGGCCTGCCGGGGTTCTGGAGTCAAACCTGGGGAAAGAGGATCTCCCTCAACGTCCTGCTTCAGCCTACCGTTCAACTACAGGAGGACCTGGAGGCATGCGTTTCAGTCAAACCCCCCAGATTAGCCGCAGTCAGTCAGCGGCATACTATCCTGTCTCCAAGCATGAACTTGAGAGAGCAGTGGCCGCCTCTGCTCTGTCACCTTGCCAACTGGGCTCTCCGGAGATCCCCCACCTAGTGCGCAGACCCATCAGTGCCAATACAAGTGACCTAAAGCAGCACGTACCGACCCCCAGACCACTGATCCACTCCCAGAGCGTAAATCTTCGCTTCTCCCCATCCAGCAGTAATATCTCCTCAGGCTCCAGCTGCAATCTAGCCCCTGGCTTCAGGCCTTCCTCCTCCATGGCCCAAATGGAAATCCCGTTGCAGACCACATATGAGCGAAGCTTCGACGAACCATCCGCCCTCTCACCCTCTCAGAGCGGACTCTACTCGGGTGAACCCGCCCGATCCCGGGCCACTCCGTTTATGGGCGTCATCGACAAGACTGCAAGGACTCAGCAGCAGTACCTTCTCCAGCCTTCCCGGGCCTGGCCCGTTTCATCCCTGGAATCGGTCATCACTAGCCCCACGTCGCCTGGCAACTTGATCCACCAAGCCTCCACCGCCTCTTCCTACAGCCCACCTACATCTCTAGGCAATATTGCCTACTACAATAAGACCAATAATGCCCAGAATGGACACTTGCTAGAGGAGGAGTACTACATCCAGCCGCAGCCCTCCTCCCTAGGCAAGCTTGCTAATGGAGGGGCCCGTGATCGAGACCTCCTAGAGCGGGTGAGCCAGGTGCCAACTTACCAGGATGTTAAAGTGGCCCGGACAATGCCTGTGGCACAGGCGTACCAGGAGAACATGTACCGCCAGCTTTCCCGTGATGCCAGACAAGGTCCCACCTCGCCCATCAAACCAAAGAGACCCTATGTGGAGTCAAACGTTTAATAGGCACCCAAAAGGGTGGGCACAAAGGTGTGTGTGACAGTGAATGTTTGTGTCAGGTTGTACGTATGGGACTGTGTAGGTGCAGGATATTAAAACCAGTATTTCAATTAAAGGGAAACTGAATATTAGACATACTTTTAATAAACTAAAAAAAAAACAGTGTTACAAAGGTGTGTACAAATACCTGTGCCTACTTCTGTTGGGAAAAAAAAACTTTTAGAATTTATGTGGTGAACAGGCTCCAAATATCCTGACAGCACCCTTTTGGAGTATTAAAATACAGTATGTAAAGGTAAAAAAATGTTCTATAAAGCTCTGCACATTATAAGAAAGCACATTTAATGACGTTCCACAACAGAGGCCTACATGCAGAGAAATAGTGTCTTGCCATCGTTCCTAGCACTAAAGCGGATATAAAACTGGGAATCTGTGTTGAACTCATTCTCTCTCTCACTTACTCTCTCTCTCTCTCTCTCTCTCTCTTCCCAATGAAACTAAACAAATTTGCTAGGCATTCTGGACATCATATTGTTGGATTGTTCAATACTGTAAAAAGGAAAAAAAATGTTTCAGAAAAACTAAGCTGTAGTTACAGAAGGAAAAGAGGAATATTTATAATTAAGTTATATGATGTATAGAAATATTAAAGCAGTTTTTGTGTCAAGTTTATTTTTTCATTTTTGGTTGGGTTTTATGTCTTTAATTTTGTAACTATTGATTTGAGCTTTTGGAAATGGTATCAGATATTTTTAAAATAATGATTCAGAGTTTATGACTGGAGGTTATTATCTTTACAGTTATTACCTTAAAATTCTGGTTCCCAAGCAGAAATATTGTTTATCAAAATTCACAGTTGTACTGTGGCAATAATATTAGTTTAATCAATTTCTTGGGAATAAGCTTAATAAGATTTTCAAGTAACCCTCATATAGCTTTTGTCTATTTAAATTAAATGATTTCAGTAAATTACCATGTACTGGAGTGGCAATCCTGCCGTATTTCAAGTAGAAGAATGTATCACACCATAGACGTCTTATGAACTCTACTACAGTATGTATACTACGCAACACAAAGTTTCAGGGGCGTTTGCAAGGTAGTAATACAATTTCTTCTCTTTGTTTTCAATTTCTTTATTGTTCTAAGAAATGAAATATTGCATTGTCACAGAGAAGCATCAGTATATCAAGTGAAGTATGTTTGTTTTAACTTTTAAACTTTTATTCGTAACTTTGGTCTGCACTGACTGTCTGGACATTTTGAAGAAAGAGAGCACTTTATTCATTCGTAAGGATTGTATGGAATCATGTGAATATTGGGGGGCTAAAGATGTTTTTTTTTTTTTGATCTGGGATAGGACATCCTTACTAACGAACGTTCAGTGAACACTGGAAAATAACCTGTGATTAGTTGTACTACTAGAAAACAAATAGAAGTCATTGTCCTTGGTGCAATTCTAATTTTTCAAGCAAATGAATGAACAATAATATAAAAGAGCAAAATTATGTTTTTAAAAAGATATAAAATGTGTATATAACAGCCTTTATAGAGCGCAGTGTACTTGCTGTATATAGTGGCCAAATGTGTTCATGCATACAAAATCCTGCTCTCCTCCGCCAAATGCAGCGCGAGAAGGACTTGATGAGCCTCACGTGTCAAACACAGTTCAGTGGCATCACACACTACCGAAATGCAAACCAGCCGTTTTGAAATAGTGTATTTGTCGTGTATAAAAAAAAATATTCAGCTAGTTCCTTTTGAAATTCTCTGCTTCAGAATGCAATATTATCAACATGCAGAGCTTAAATGTGGCTTTGGTCTTCTCAAAAATACAGTATATGAACAGATATCTAGACAGCTTGTCTTAAAGGCAACCATATTCACCTTTCTATTGCTGTCAGTGTAAACCTGCTTGAATCGAGAGATGCCTCATGGTCAACTTTGGGAAAAAAAGTGAAATAAATACTGCGGGCTCATCAAGGGCCTCTTTAGAGTGTTGTGGTTTTTCAGTGCAAGTTTTTTTTTTTGCTGTACATAACCTGACGCATGATTTATCCTCCATTCCCCTCCGAAATCGACATACACAGACATTCGAGAATCTGCCGTATGTCTCCAATAGTGGAACTAAACAGAAAAAATGATCACAACAAATCTGACATTTACCTCTAAAGGTTTTGGCCATTCTTTTGATTTTTCAGTTGGATTTGAGTTGATTTTAATGTATTTGCTTGCTAAGCAGAGTTTCTCGTCTGTAAATGTGAGCTTTCAGAGCGCTGTGACAACGTTTAATGACTTCAATAAACCAGAATGTGTTTTTATCATGTCAGTGGTCATTTTTATACGGTCTAAGAGTTACTTTATAAGAAATGTATAAAACTGGTCGAGCTTAAAAGATGATTCCTTTTATTGTGGTTTCTTTTATATAGGCCTACAGCTGTTACACAACTGCATTTTTTCTCCTTTCAGACTATTATTGCTCATATTTGACAAACGGCCACATATTAAACTGACACATATGATAGCTCAAATCATGCAGCTTGTTCAGAATGGAGTGTTACATTTCTAAGTGATCAGACTTTAGATTTTCCCCTGGCAGACACTAAAACTAAATTAAATCCTCCAGCCATATCTAGGGACCAGAGATTTGGAACATTCTAAACACCTTAGCAACACCCTAGCAACCACCTAGAACAATTTAGAATCAAACTAAGCAAATACTAAAGAAAATGTAAATATCTAGTTTTCTTCATCACTTTGGAGAAACAGAATATAGATTGATTTAGACCATTCAAATAACTTGAAAGCATAAAAAAATAAATGGAGAAAACAATTGAACTTTTTAACAATTGTAACAATTTCACCTTAGAGCTTCTTTGGCACAAACTAAATGTTTATGAACTGCAGCAATCCATATTCAATGTCTTTTTTTTTCTTTTCTTTTTGCAAAACAATCTTTAAAGCTGCAAGCAACTGCATTGTCTGCTTGTATTGAAATAGAACTCCATTAATGATTGATCTTCTAGATGATTTGTGTCAAATTTGGTTCAAACACTAAACAAATCTGCGACATTCACCTTTACTCCCTCTTGGGTTTGGCTGTGAGGAGGTGCACAAATCCTGGCACTAACACCATGACCACCTGCGGCACAATGGTGTATTTCAGAAAGAACAGGGAGTAGAAGAGAAAAGGAGGAACAGTGGGCAAAGGGAAGCTGCTGATGTAGTGGAGGGCCATGGACGAGAGGGCCAGACAGAGAGTCCTGGGTACCCATGGAAGAGCCCATCCACCTGGCTTCCAATACTGTGCAAGTCCTAGTCCTAGCAGAACCCCGGCATCACGGTTCAGAGAGGAGAAGGGCGCAGTGTCCAAACGAATCCACTCGGAGTGAGAACACCACCTCTTAGCCAGAGAAATGGACCTGCGGTTCATAGTATGAGAGTGCAAGTTTGCAGTGAAAAAAAGTCATTCATACAGATTATAACTCCTTAAAGGGTCAGTTCACCCAAAAATGAAAATGATGTCATTAATGACTCACCCTCATGTCGCTCCAAGCCCGTAAGACCTCCGTTCATCTTCGGAACACAGTTTAAGATATTTTAGATTTAGTCCGAGAGCTTTCTGTCCCTCATTTGAAAATGTATGTACGGTATACTGTCCTTGTCCAGAAAGGAAATAAAGACATCATCAAAGTAGTCCATGTGACATCAGTGGGTTAGTTAGAATGTTTTGAAGCATCGAAAATACATTTTGGTCCAAAAATAACAAAAACTAGGACTTTATTCAGCATTGTGTTGTCTTCCGGTTCTGTTTTGGATCCGCGTTCAGTGCCGCCGCTGACGTAAGACGCTGCTGACGTGTGTCTGGTGTGTGTGTTTGTGTATTCCGGTTCTGTTGTGGATCCGCGTTCAGTGACACTGATGACTTAAGACGCTGCTGACGTGTCTCTGGTGCGCCCGTGTATTCGGGTTCAAATAAATATGACTGGGCAAAAAAATGCAGGTCGAAATCCTTAGACATGTTTGCGAAGATTGTTTTGTTTCCAGTGTGCGTCTCCCTCAGACTGTAACCGAAGCTCGGGCGCACCAGACACACGTCAGCAGCGTCTTACGTCAGCGGCGGCACTGAACGCGGATCCACAACAGAACCAGAATACACACACACACACACACACCAGACACACGTCAGCAGCGTCTTACGTCAGCAGCGGCACTGAACGCGGATCCACAACAGAACCAGAATACACACACACACACACACACACCAGACACACGTCAGCAGCGTCTTACGTCAGCGGCGGCACTGAACGCGGATCCACAACAGAACCAGAATACACACACACACACACCAGACACACGTCAGCAGCGTCTTACGTCAGCAGCGGCACTGAACGCGGATCCACAACAGAACCAGAATACACACACACACACACACACACACACCAGACACACGTCAGCAGCGTCTTACGTCAGCAGCGGCACTGAACGCGGATCCACAACAGAACCAGAATACACACACACACACACACACCAGACACACGTCAGCAGCGTCTTACGTCAGCGGCGGCACTGAACGCGGATCCACAACAGAACCAGAATACACACACACACACACACACACACACACACACCAGACACACGTCAGCAGCGTCTTACGTCAGCGGCGGCACTGAACGCGGATCCACAACAGAACCAGAATACACACACACACACACACACGCACACACACACACACACCAGACACACGTCAGCAGCGTCTTACGTCAGCGGCGTCACTGAACGCGGATCCACAACAGAACCGGAACACAATACAATGCTGAATAAAGTCCTAGTTTTTGTTATTTTTGGACCAAAATGTATTTTTGATGCTTCAAAACATTCTAACTAACCCACTGATGTCACATGGACTACTTTGATGATGTCTTTATTTCCTTTCTGGACAAGGACAGTATACCGTACACACATTTACAATGGAGGGACAGAAAGCTCTCGGACTAAATCTAAAATATCTTAAACTGTGTTCTGAAGATGAACGGAGGTCTGACGGGCTTGGAGCGACATGAGGGTGAGTCATTAATGACATCATTTTCATTTTTGGGTGAACTGACCCTTTAATGCCTGCTACAGACTGTGCGATTTCGGCAATTCTATAGACCTTATACACCAGAGAAACGAGGGCGCCGCCGGCGCCATCTTTAGAATATTGTCTTTGAACTTCCGTTTTTGCGGTCGCTCTGTATATTTCTATGGCATCGCTGTCCAGGAGTAATTAGCTGGTGAAGTTGATTAACTTGTTGTAGAGTTAACGAAAGTTATCATGAGCATTGTAATGTTTATGATAAGCATTGTAAAGCATATGTCTGAACAAATGGACCTTGGGACCTTTACCGAGCCGTTCATTCGTAACTACGCAAGATCGCTGTGAAAATACAGACCGGAAGTCAAAAGACAATGAGCTCAGCGCTGGAAAGGGGCGTGGCTACATAAGGTCTATAAGATCATTACAAATCACACAGTACGACATGGTCTAATTAAAGCTGCAGTCAGCAAGTCTGGCAGATTGAGTGGACTTAGGCAAAATTTTGAATGTTTACAACTCTCATGCCCCTCCCCCACTATCAACGATACCCTCCCACCGAGTTCGTGCTCGAGTGTGTGTGCACCAGGTTATCTGTGAACGTGCCCGTCTCATCAGCATCATGGAGTATTTGGAGGTATGCTGCCCTGGCTAATCTACCGATAGATTGCAATTGCTAACATCATTTATACTCTAAATGAGCTTACTTGATTTGTTAGTGTTCCGCCATCACTCTTCGTTACTGCGCGAACTTCAGGCGTGTGTATGTGGTTGTAACGTGCGCGAGGGGTGGTGTGTGCCCGATCTGTGATTGACAGTCAGATCTCACACACCCCTGCGCTGATTGGACCCGATGATCCGGGAGCTGTGGATTTTTGCAAAACAGATAACACGCTCCAGGTGGAGTTAGAAGCTCGGGTTTTTTTCTAAAACCACTTTATTTATGTTCTTCTGTCAGATTATAGTGTCGATTTCACTGAATATGATCAAAATAATGTTGCCGACGGCAGCTTTAACTTGGGTAGGACATGTTTGTTGACTGTATGATGATGACACCTATATTGAACCGCAGGCTACGACGCATCAGCATCTGCTAGTGGTGAACAAATAGAGCAAGACCAATCGCAATTTGGGAATTGTGGTTTTTATGTTGACTGAAAAAAAGAGGAAGCGAAAGAGGAGAACATGGACGCGGTCATGGCTGGGAAAAGAGGCCAACTTGGCAAGACAATTTTGCAAATGGAGCTTAAAGGGGAAATGAAGCAGTCAGTCAAGTTTACATAATTTATAAGATGGATTACCACTATAATTAAAAATTATATAAGAAACATGACAAATGTTAACATATAAAAGAAAAAAAGAAACACCGTTATATCTTTCGAGCGGCAAGGGCGCCACCATTGTGCAGTATTATAACTGGTGACGTCACGGGGTTGGTCGGCTCTGTGCTGAGTTCAGTAAAATACAGTGAAAGATGCATGTAAGCTGGTCGATCCAGCGAACAACTAACGTTAGGTACAGTCATTGTTAGCTAACAGCTGTAAGCATGAACTAGCTAATGATAACTTAGTGTTTAGCTAGTGAACTTTATTAGTACCAGACAAAAAGACGATCGACGTCTAACGTTAACAAACTGCACATGGAAACATTGTTCGTGATGTCTGCAATCATATTCCTGTCTCTTGTCAACACCATGGTCAAGATCAGCGTCTTGACAGCAGATGGATTGTGCTATCGTGCTATCGTGGCGTAATAATCTGTTTGGTTGTAGAATGTATTACCTGAATGAAATGAAATCGAATGTATCGTCCTGTGGAATCATTCATTCACAGACAGCATACGAAGATGTTCAACTAATAAAGATCTTCATCGCTGGCAAACAATATGATAGATTTGCCGATTTGCTTTCACTAGACTGTACTGTAGGTCCATGGCCACTTCATCCAACGCTCTTGATGCTCTTAAATCTTCCTGTTTAACTCCGTGTCAAGTGTGAATTGAAAGCGCTTAAATGATTCAGTGCGTGCAGAAAACTGAACAGATCATTCTAACTGATTCGCGAACAGATTTAGACAGATCTGCCAACTTGTTTGATGAAGTCTTTGAACAGAATCGACAAAAAAAAAAAAAGAGTGATTCAAATTGAGCATCGCTCGTGCCCATAAAAAAAGATACAGCCCAAATGGCCCAAATCTCGTTATATACAGGGATGCAAACGGCGCACTTTATTTTAATGCAAACATGTTGTTAAAAGCGCAGTTTATTCCAAGCGCGCTGTATCTTTTTTATGGGCATGAGCGATGCTCAATTTACAAATGAATCACTCTTTTTTTTTATTCTGTTCAAAGACTTCATCAAAACAAGGTTTTTTGGGGGGTTTTTTTACATTAGACATAACATACAAACAATACCATGACATCCAAAAAGACAACAATCCAAGATTCCTAAATTAGTTTAACATAAGAGACTAAACTAAAGTATAAAGAAAAAAATTAAATAAAAAAAATTAAAAATACAATTTAAATAAAGGGGCTAAGTTTAACTATTTGTATAATATAATAGCTACGAGAAAGTTACAAACCAGTAATCAGTATTGAAGAAAATGAGAAACATCATATAATTCTTCACTGTTCAATTATCTTCAATTCTTTGGCAAATACAATTGTATCAGTGCATTTCTTATTATTTATACATTTAAGAGACTCAATATATAACATAAAATCAGCCAAAAAAACCTTCAAACAAGGCTTAGAATTATTAAATTTACTCTTATGAATGTGAAATTTACCTAATAAAATCATAAGATTAATCATAAAATTAACAGACGTAGTTTTTGACTCAAAATATATGATAACATCTTTGGGTGTTAATACACAATTATGACCTGATTTCCGTTGAAAATATATAGTTAAATTTTCCCAAATTTTTTTTGAATGATGACATTAAAAAAAAAAGATGTAGAATTTTTTCTGCCTATTTTACTGAACTCAGCACAGAGCCGACCAACCCCGTGACGTCACCAGTTATAATACCCCACAATGGCGGCGCCCTTGCCGCTCGAAAGATATAACGGTGTTTCTTTTTTCTTTTATATGTTAACATTTGTCATGTGTCTTATATAATTTTGATTATAGTGGTAATCCATCTTGTAAATTATGTAAACTTGACTGACTGCTTCATTTGCCCTTTGAGGTAAGTAGTTTTAAGTTTCAGCATCGTGTCACCTTGATCAATACGCCATTTCATGTTGCATTTTTATTGGCTAGTCAGCAGAAGTAGGTCGTAGCAGCAAACACACTGTGAGATGATCATGATAAAGTTCTGACAGTCTGAATATAGTCGCAGGCTATCTTTGGTCATAAGACCGTGATAATGGCCGTCTTTGAACCTCTTACTGTACGACGTACGACCACCCTTTAAAAGCCACGACCACAGAAACCACAACGATTCGTCATCATCAGTCTGGGACAGCCCAAAATCATACAATTTGAACCGGGCATTATACAAATATGCAATGTATATGTGATATTTTGAGGATATATATATTATAATTAGTGGTTGACAATGCATTTTTCAATGGACCCTTTGCACATTTTATATAGTGCTATAATATAATATAATGAAGTATAGTGTTATAAAAAACGTAGCTAGTTTTAGAATGTTAATAACCGTAGTTATTTCATTTAATTGTATTTGTAACAATTGAGGTGTACACGTGTTGAATTTAGACGTGTTAAACTAAAAAAAGTACACAATATTAACTCAATGTCACATTGTACCCACCAAGAAAGATCAATCCCAGTCTTTTGCAGGGCACCATGCAGCACAAGAGCTCCAAAGAGCAAAGTCACGCTACAGCAGAAGAAGAACAGCAGAGGGCGACATTCAGGCACAGTCCGGTTCAGATAAATCCCCAGCAACACCCCTGCGGAGAAAGTGCATTAAGATCCTGGCTATAAAGGTGTGAGTATGTATGCATGTATGGATGACGTATTTATTTATGACTGACCTGTCAGAAGACCGGCAATGACTTGATGAGGGAAGTGAGCCAGGATGAAGATCCGAGAAAGGCCCACACATCCCAAAAATACTGCATACAACAGGTACGGCACTGCAGCTAATATCTTACTGTACGACAAAGAGTTTGTTTAGTTAGTATTACATATGAATAAATAACATTCATCATGTATCTACACTAATACTGTGATGTGACTTATAAGAGATTGTGAGAAAATATATTTTTTTTTAAGTTTGCATAGTAGAGTATCATATTTGATGCATCAGGCTTTTATGGATCATATAGTTTGATATAGTGAGAGTTTGAAAAAAAAAAAGTTTTATTTAGAGACTCAAACTGAGCAAAAATATGGAATTTGGTGCAGATGATGATATTTATATGACCAAAATGTATAATGAAATTAGGCTGCTACTACTAATATAAGTTGTATATCAGCCAATAGTAAGATTTATATTTAAATGCTTAGTTTTATGATCCAAAACTGTAGTTTTATTTAAACCATACAATGCAATGGAGTACAATGATGATTAAGAGATGAACAAATAAACCTTCCTCATGGATTATATTTGATCCTCACATTTTAACATAATTTATCAAATAAAAAAAAGATGTATGGATCATCAAGTAAGGTTTAGTGCAGTCCAGTAAATATTGATCTTGAAATATTACAATATAAAAGTTCTTCTGAAGTTTACTGTAAAGGCTTTATAGGGTTAAAGACAGACCTGCCGGTGCGAGTGTGAAAGAATGAGGCCAGCGCAGAGACGATCAGCCACCAGACAGCACTAGTGACCATGGCATGACCTGAAGGACTGCCTGAGAGAGATGGCTGAGGATTAGCTCGACATCTGGAAATGGTTCAGGTAAAATGATCTGTAATAAGGAAGATTATTGTGCTGCTTTACCTGGGCCAGTCTCACAGGTAGACAGGAACTGCTGGACTTTCGGTGGGTTTTTAGAAAACAATCCAGATTCTCCAATCCACCAATATGGCCTCTCGCCAAACAGGAACCTGAATGTCAAGTTAAATAAATTACAGTCAACATGAAATGCCATTCATAACCCAATAAAATTGAGTTTAAAACTCCAATTTTATTAAAACTAAAATACATTCTCTAAAGTCTACTTTCTTGCACTTTAAATGCCCTCAGAATAATTTATAACCAAAAGAGTAAGAAATGACTAAATGAAGAGTTCAGATGCAAAAGTCTCTAAATGCCATCTGAAATTTTCTTCTAAAATGATCATTTTTATCAAGCTCGTATATTTAAATTCAGTAATTTCACTTAAATGACAATTAATGGGTAATTTTTCTTGCCATTTAAGTGAAATTATTTAACTTAAATATACGAGCTTGGTAAAAATGATCATTTTAGAAGAAAATTTCAGATGGCATTTAGAGGCTTTTGCATCTGAACTCTTCAAATTGATTTAATGAGGTTTTTCCTGAAACAATTCTAACATGCTAATTTAGTGCTCAGTTATTATTGGTACCTAACTATTATTCTTCTGACTGTACAACTCGCAATTCTGACTTTTTTTCTCAGAATTGTGAGGGGAAAAGTCGCAATCGCCTTATTTACTTATATATTTATAACATACAAACAAGGAACAAGCTTCCATAAGTAATAATAATAATAAATCCTATACATGATATATAATATATATATATATATATACACACACACACACATACTGTATACATACATACACACATACTGTATATACACACACACATATACATACATACATATTTATATATTACATAAGAAGTAATTATAAAACTAGTTTGCACTATAAAAGTTGATCTATCATAGACGTTTAGGTTTATCCATCATCTGACATTCGGTTTCATTTTCACACATCCCAACATGCAAAGCATTTCATACCATTTGAGAACCAAATTAAGCCACTCTGATAAAGCTGCTACCCAGAGAACAGCGATGCCAGTCCGTCGATGAATGTAAAACACGACAGGAAAGACCAGGAGAACCGCAGCTTTCGGGTCTCCCATATGAGAAGCGACTAGCCAGAAATCCTCCAGGCTTCTCGTTCTCAGCTGAAGAGCCTCCGCCACCCAGACGCCTTGGCGGTGAATGTTCTCCATTACAGGACGATGAATAAACGTTCACAGATAACATTAAGGTCCCCTGTTCATCTTACAGGTAAAAGACTGAGTGAAACAGAGTTAAACCAACTGTCAGAGAAGCCGCTGCAGCTGTCAGGAGCGTTACCGTTATCACGGGTGCCGCAGTGTGACAAAATTAATCTGCTAAAACGCATATTTTAACAGACTTCGAACAGACTTTTTTTTTTACAGACTTTTACCGCAAAAGTTTTATCAGTTCACCTTATTCTAGGCCTACTTATTAAATACATGTGCGAAGAATGTTATCTGAACAGTGAAACGGGCTTTTAAATTATTAATAATTTAATTATTTGAAGTCAAGAAAAACTAATCTATAATATTACATAAAATATTATAATATATTACCTTCTGTAACACTGATGTCAAGATGTAGCCTACTTTGAAACCCTTTTAAGCACAAGAACACAAAATAAGAAACTTGGGAAACAATAAATAGCCTATTCTAAAACTTTTCAAATCATGTAACCAGCAAATGTTATCTTTTGTTTGTTTGTTTGTTTGTTTTTATATGGTTATTCTTTTATATAGTTGTTTTATTTATTTCACATTCTCTGAACTGTTCTCTATAATTTTACTCTATATAATTTGACTGTTATTTCTTAAATAAATACAACTTTAAAATATATATACATTATGAAATATATATATATTGTAGTTGGGATTGTTTTATTGAATTCACAGAAGAGGAATAAGTCATACAAATAAATCCATCTTAAATCAGACGTCAGTTATACATCAGTTATCTTTTCCAATGACAAAGATGTCTTAACAACTTTACGATTGTTCTTTATCTAGATTGAAGACTCATGAAAGATCTGGAAAACAGTCTACCATTTGGTACCAGTACAGTTTATGTATTTTGCCTTGTATATATATATATATATATATACATATATATTTCTCAAATAAAACTAAGATTTTTAATTATGTTGTCCATCTCTAATTAACCAGTACTCTTCAATAGACAAGAGTAGTAAGTCTCTTTGTTTATTTATTATTATTTTGTAATATTTTATGTTTTATTTTTAAAAAAAATTGATAGAATCGTGTTTCCACTCTTTCCTGTCACCTGACGTGCCGCTGCGTCGTAGCAGTCACGACCTCGCGTGCGTTTACGTAAAGCTCGCGCTCCGGTTTCCCTGGCGGAGAAGATGGCGGCTCCTGGACCGGGGGAGTATTTCAGTGTCGGGAGCCATGTCTCTTGCCTCACCTGTTTAGGCCAACGTTTGCAGGGAGAGGTGGTGGCTTTCGATTACCCGTCCAAGATGTTGACTCTGAGTATCCTTTATTCCTCGGATATGTGCGTTTAAACGGCTGGACTGTGTCAAACTGACGCTCCGCGCGAGCGTGTTTATGTGTGCGCTAGTGGCCTCATTCAACGCCTATTCTTGCTTCCTTTACCTTCTATGTTGTGTTTGGTCACGATCAGCTATGTATGTCGCTTGGTGTTTTCTGTGCTTAGTTGATTTGATGTGGGTTCACAGTTGAAAACGTGTTGGGAAAGTGTTGTTTGTGGTTAGCTTGCTGATTAGCATGTCCTCGCGACCGACTATATTAGCCTTGCGTGCTAAGCTAATGCCTTTCTAGTGTAATAATGGCAGCTCTCATAGGGTATAATATATAGTTTATAAACTATTTTTTTCCCAGTAAGAACTAATAATGCCCAGGCTGCGTAGCATACACTAGTTTACCATCTTACTACATGGAGCCTGTAGTTATACATTCTCAGATCAATAATATCAGGCTGAATGGTCATATTCATATTGACCATCCTATACAAATTAGGGAGTTTGTGAATGCTGAGATTGGAAGGATGACACTCCAACCTATTCACTATGCTATACGTTTTATGTCCTAAAATATCACAAACCGGTTCCTTCCATCCAAGTGAAATTGCTGAAATATAGCTTACATCTTTCGACTTGGCATTTTAAAGGGTGAGCAGAAGTGTTGACACTAGGGATGTCAACGATTAATCGATGATCGATTAATTGTCGATAACACGTTTAATCGATAAACCTTATCGATCATCGATTAAGCAGGTTCATGCGCGTGCGTGCTGCTCAACCGCGAAACATGTAAGCGAGCGCGCCGGAGTTATGTTTGGGACTATTTTACACCTTCATTATGACTATAAGTTTGCGTGTGCATTCGCTGCCTTTTGTTTTGTGCAAATGTAAGTTGTAATAGTTTATTTTGTGTGTGCCTATCTATATCTGATTTATCTCATATTGGATGCATTTGGTTAAGAATTGACGCAACGTGATCTTTAACGCGCGCAGCTCAAATGGCAATGCACGACTAATAACGACTATTGGGACTGTCATATTATATAACATTATAAAGAGAACAATATTGTAATAAAACATTGTGAATTATTTGGGTTTAGTTGCCGTGTCGCGTTGTTCCAGGAAGAGCGCGTCCACAACATGAGTCATTCTGAATGGCACGTAACTTAGTTCAAGTTCACTTGTGCATTCACGTCATTTTGTGCAGATATTATTTGTAATATTATGTTTATTTTGTATATATCTGATTAATCTCATAGGATGCGTTTCTTTGAGTTAAATAACGTGCTAGCAAAGTGCTCAACGGTTAAGTTATTCATTCAGCGCGCGCCGCTCAAGCAGAATGCACGACTAATAACGAGGATTAATTTGGGACTGTCATATTACACTTAGATGATTCTCATGGGGGGATTTTTTTTTTAAGGGGGAGAAGGGCGGGGGGTATTTTTTACGAACAAAAATTACATTTATCTTGCCTAAATGTTTGCGCTCATTGCATTTTTACAATGGGGTAATATTGTTGTTAAGAGTTTACACAACACAAGGAAGCTTGATTTAAACTGTTTAATTAAATTGAAAAAAGTAGCACAAATAAATACAATAGAATAAAGATACAAATAAAGACAAATAAAGAGAAGTTTTTCAATGGGTCTAACTTCATATAGGCCTACAGAAACTGAATAAAGTAATCAAATGGAAAATAACACTGGGTAGTATTTTAGTCCTGAATAAATTAAATATATATAGGCTATTAATCCTGATTCCTTTAACTTAAAGCTATATTTTGTTGTTTTGACAACTAAATTAATGAGCTAGTGCACGGATCCTGTGTTCATTATACTGGCATGCGTTTTATGCTTATTAAAGACAAAACCGACTATGTTTAGAGTATACTCACGAAGACCGAAATTGACACAATTTTGCGTGTTAAAGCAATATAATCCGCAAAAAATAACTTTTGTTACTGGCCAGCTGTTTTTGAGGCGGATTTTCTATGAATGTGCGCATAGAAAATCATCTCAGAGAGCGTGCGAGCACTGATTAGTTTAAAATCGCTTGAATGTTTAAACTGGTAAGACTTAAAAAGACGTGCAAATGGTAAACTTCAGTCACGATGCACTGCTGGCCCGATTGTGCAAGTGAATATTCCGTCATGTCCCGACTCCTAAACGCGAGTGTGTAGGCCTATTATCGTCGCAGCGCTTGATGCTTGCCTTGCACAACACATTTTGAGAGAAGCGATAGAAGACGCGGCACGCTGAACACTCACGCTGTTTGTGAAATTGCGCCTGGCAGATAGTTGTTAAAAGAATGATTTGATTTTATAATCTGTGTGGATTACGATTGCGGGAATTTCCTGCATTATAAATGGGAGACCTGTGGGAATTATTAGAATTATGCGCAATACCCGCAATCCCGCGCCGAAATTCGAGCCCTGAAATTTAATTATCAATCACATCGAAACATTTTACAATCCTACTAGCCCTTTATTTAGATTAAAACCATTCTCATTAATTTGGTGAGGAACATAGCGGTTTGAGCAGCATTTGCAGACGCTGTCATGCTGTTGGCCATATGCACTGCAGCAGACGCATATTGCAGTATTAAGGCTAACGATTAATCGATTAATTGATCGTTAATTTAAACGACGATCGATCATGGGAATTTGTGAAAATTGACATCCCTAGTTGACACCCTTTGACCTGCCATGGTTTAATAAAAATCTTTGAAAATTTCACATCACCACAACCTCAAGGTGGATGTTTTTACAATTATATTAAAATAAACTTTACGTGCCAAGAAAGTATAAACATAGCTCGGACGACAGAAGGCATGTGGTAGATTGTACAACAGGTTTTTCAGCAAACTTTTTGGTCATTTAGAGACTTTAGACATTTGCGTATCAAATATGATACAGTATGCTTCATATAGGGTTAAGGATAGATTAAATGGCTAAGCAGGATCTATAGAATTGGAAAGTAAGTTTTTCAGGTATCTACAAAAGATGAAGATTGTTCTTAGTGATGAATTAATGAATCTGCTTGTCACACGTAAGATTGACCTTTATGAGATTTCTATAAATCCCACTTGTCACTGCTCAGTGCTGACATTTGTTTAAATGTGGTCTTGATGGTTTGACGCTTGACAAGTATGACATCACTTGTCTTTTTTTTTGTAGGCTTGCTCAACCAATTACTCATGTTTGTTTCATTTTCTGTTTTACTCCGCTCGTCTTTTACATCTAGGCCTTATAATAATGACCATCTAACCATGTGGGGGATGGGATGGTGGTAGTTGAACCGCTCAATGTCTTTGGTGTGTTGTAAACAGGTGTGTCAGTGTCAGTAACTACTTTTGATGTTTAGTAAACCAAGTCATTTCCTAAACGGGAGGTTTCAACACCTACCTGTTGAGAGAGAACAACTGCATAAGTATGTATTGATGTCTTTGTTTGATTTATCCTTAACCCTCCTGCCAGAATGTCCTTCCTCCAGCGGAAAGCCCAACCTCAGCGACGTCATCTTGATCAACTTAGCCTATGTTTCAGAGGTGGATATAATTAATGACCGCACTGAAACTCCTCCTCCTCTAGCATCCTTGAATGTTAGCAAGGTAAGATCACATATTGCGTTCAAAATGCATGCACCAGTGCACTACTACGATCACAATTTTATATACTGGAATGAGTCCTTTTAATTTATGGTAACACTTAAAGGTGCTGTATGTAAGTTTTTTTTACTCTACTAAAGCATAAAAATACTATAATATTTTTGCAGATATTTAGGAAACATGCTAAATTCACATACTTGTTTCTCTGAAAAACACTGTTATTTGACTTATTATTTTACACGTTCCTGTTATCAGTCAGGTTTTGTTTTGGTCTGTGATCTCGCCCACTGCCAGTTCAGCCAATAGTATTTCGACACCCCGGGATGCCAGTTGGCAGGAGAAACAGCGTATTGCAGCCTTGGAAACGAGCAAACAAACTGGGTCAGAGCTTGCAGATTCTATCCAACCTAAAAAGCCTCGGTATCCATCTAAAAATCTCTATGAACGAGAGCATATTAAAACGTGGATAAATTGACTCCTCGGTTTTCGTCGTCAATTGCGCTCGCTCCTGTTGCGTGTCCTCAAACTGCCAACCCACAGTCGAGTCTGAGGAGCAGGAGAAACAACGGTCTCTGATATTTTGAATTTGGACTGCAGTCATTCTTACATACAGTACTTTTAATATGACAATATAGGTGCTATGACCTTTTGGTAATGCCTTTAATAACGCCTATTGTACATTTTCCAAAGAAAAACACTCACATTTAGACTATAGTATTAGGAAATGGATAGTACTGACTAGGAATGGGAATTTTCAGGAATATTAATACATTTTCATTAAAATGAATAGTCAATTGTGTAGGAATTGTTGATGTCAAGGGGTGGTGATGGCGCAGTGGATAAGACACATGCCTTTGGTGTGAGTGACCCGGGTTCGAATCCACCAATGTGTCCTTGAGCAAGACACTTAACCCCTAGTTGCTCCAGAGGCGTGCGACCTCAGACATATATAGCAATTGTAAGTCGCTTTGGATAAAAGCGTCAGCTAAATGAATAAATGTAAAATGCATGTGAAACTCCAAATATTATGTCCACTTAGTAGCAACTGTTGCAATGGCAGCCTACATGTATCCATATCAAACCGAACAGATACAGGGCTTTTGTTATGGTACACACAATGATGACATATCCTGCCTGCACAGAACCAAAAAGAAAGCATTTTGGAGCAACTTGAAAATCGTGTGCACCAGAGATGTTGCACAAGGACTGTAAATTCTGGTTAGATGAGCCACATTCAATGGTTCTTTCAAATAGGCAATAGATTCACACCTGTGACTGCATATTAATACAATTTTTGCCGGACAAGGAAGTTTATTTGCAGTTGCTTCAAAGTCTGTTTTTCACGTTCCTCCTGTTCATTCAGCACTCTTGTGTCAAAGTAAAGCAGTCTCTCCCACTGATAGCCAGGCAGTTTTATCTACTACAGTAGACATGTGTAACAGTTTAAACAGTTCTACCACCAGCACTGCTATACACTTAATTCATTGGTAGACAGCTAATACTGTGATTTCTGATGTTATTTGTATTTGTCTCATATTAAATTTTTTTTTTTTTTTTTTTGTTAAAACTGTTTTCACTTAGTCCTCTGCTATGTACAGACTGCAGGCAAATTGGATTTTTTCTCAAATCAGATCTTTTCAGGCAGACTGCCTGCACTACTAATCGCAATTGATCAAATGTGTCCAGACATAACCAGCCTATCTGCATGGCTTCCTTTGGTAACGACGTAGGCGTACCCACGTATGAGACGAGGCTTTCAAAACGGATGTGGGAAAAATGAGGTGCATCATCTCACTCTTCAAATAAGCGCCCTGTCGAGTCGTGGTGGAGACTGGTATATATTGAGACTCCGTGCTGTGGTCACGGCCAAAATCTTTGGACATACCATATGAATACTTCCGGCATTTCCATTGCCGGTTTTGATGTTATAATTGTATGTCACATTAAGAGTGATGCAAAAGACCATTTGAGACGCATCTGTAAAAATCTGATTGGAATCGCATTTCAAACCCCCTCCAAATGTGGTTTGAATCAGATTAGAAAAAATCTCATTTTTGCTGGCAGTCTGAACATAGCCATGGTGGTTTGTTAAAAAACGTTTCTCACATGTTGTGCTAGATCAGGGGTGTCAAACTCAGTTCATTGTTCTGCAGAGTTTAGCTCCAACCTTAAACACAACCAGCTAATCAAGTGCTGTCAAATCTCCCCATACCCTCAAATAGGGCACTATGAGGGAACAGCCATTTGTAGTGGTGTCTGAAACCATAGTGGACGTTAGGAAGGGCATTCATTAAATCCCATAATGCACCGCAGTAACAAGTGTACAACTGATGTACGTACGCTCAACGCAAAGAGTACCCATAATGCACTATGACAGTCGTGTGCTGAATAAATTCCCACATCTTACCAGAAGATGGCGCCCGCAGCTGAATCATCCATCCATTTTCCAAACCGCTGGTCCAATGTGGCTACAGCATAATATCATACAGGTATAAATTCATTTTTAATTATTAAATTGTTTAATTAAAGTTTATACACCATTTCCATGAGTTCAAGATAAATATTTTCATTACTACTTGAGCTGACAGTTTGCTAAATTTCAATTAATTATTAAACATCAAGTGGACTATATTAGTGGAGTATAGTGTTGCTTTCGGCAACGAAAATTGACTAAATATCGTCGTCAACGAACCTTTATCACGTGACGAAGACGAGACGCAACGTAAATGCTGGTCATGTGATGATGACTATAATTAAATGTACAATGCAATATTGTTGACGAATAAAAACGAGACTAAATGTGGTTTACAAAATAAAAACTGCTAAAATGTCTCCATTTTCGTTGACCAAAACGAGACGAAATGTGATTTAACGTTATTTCGTCTCGTTTACTTGCATTATTATTATTATTATGCAGCATTTCTGTGTCCTGTGTCACTTCAGGGGCTGCATCAGATCACACTGCGCAGACGCAGGCGCCCCACTCGCGGCATTATTTAGAAGATGTAGCTGCTGCTGTTTCACACATAAGTTACTCCATGTGTATGCGGTGTGTATGCAGGAGCAGCACGCGCTATTGTGCTTTCACATGTGTTGCGTTTGCAGTGCGCAACTGATCTACGGCTGTACCACAATCACAACATTTATTCTCTTTTTTATTTCAAATCAATATTTTTAGCCTACATCCATTGTCGTGTTGTTGAGGTACTGTGTAGATCTCTGCTCTGCTGTTATGCACGCACCGCCCCTTGCCGGACCGCATCCGCGTGCGGTGTGAGCGCTCTAACCATAGGCTCTAACCTATTAACATGGGTGCGGGGAAAAATACGCACCACATACGCACTGCAAACAGAGTATGTGTGAAACAGGTGTTAGCATAAACGACAACAAACAAAGTTAAGTCTGACACAGAGAAAGGGATTCGTCTTTGGGAGAAAAAGAAGAAATGACATTTGGAAAAACTTTCATTTCATCATGTGTGTAGGCTAGCCTACTTCTAACATGTTTGGTTGGTAAAATAAATGTTGTAAATTCAAATCAGAGTGTCTTCCGTGTCTGGAATGGATGCATTCTTGAGTCTATGTAACAATAATATAATAAGATAACTATAAGAAGATAAGATTGTTTGAAATGGGTTTGGCTAAAAGAAAATTTTGGTTTTGTCCATACTACTAGGTACTTATACTATATTGACTGGGTTAAATAGAATTGCATTACTAAAAAGAGGCTAAAATACAATTTTCATTGACTAAAACTAGACTGTCTTTCGTCGACTAAAACTAGACTAGACTAAAAAGAGTATGAACGTGACTAAAACTAATAAAAACTAAAATGACAGCTTGACGCAAAGACTAGACTAAAACTAAAAACAGGCCGCCAAAAACAACACTAGTGGAGTAATGTAGGCAATAGTGTTTGAGGGTATAGGGGGTGATTTCGGACACTGCAATGGTCTTCAGGATTACTAGAAACTTCCAGGCAGTTGTTTTGGAGCAGGTTGCAGCTAAACTCTCCAGGACCGTGTCCCTCCAGGAGCGAAGTTTGACACATGTACTAGATAGTAAATAATACGTGATTGAGATGATACCTGTCTGACAATATCTTACTTTGACATCTTTTGTTTTACAGCTTGCCAGTCGGGCAAGGTCGGAAAAGGAAGACAAGTTGTCCCAAGCCTATGCAATCAGTGCTGGGGTGTCAGTTGAGGGCCAGCAATTATTCCAGACTATACACAAAACGTAAGACTTGCAAACTTTGCTTACATTGTGAAACCAAATGCAAGACCGAAGTCTTTTATCTATAACCAAAGTGATGTTAATTAAACTAGTGGTAATTGGATGATTGTATTGTAAAAGTTTTTTTTTTTTTTTACTCTTTAATGATTTATTAATACTACTGAGTTGAGTTTTAAAAGCATGTGAGGTAAAGATTACAGTCAAATCTACAGCCTAGAAGTTGTATTCTGCATTTGACAAGGTGGTCCCCCCTCGTGCGGTCTGCCATGAGGATTGAATTAAAGTACAATGTCTAAATGTGATTTCAATAAACACAATCATCTACTGAGATCTTGAGCTTTAACATTTAAGCATGAAACATGTTTCTATATTAAGGCCCCGATATACTTCAAGCAAAATCGAAGAACAAACTGGTGCGACATCATTTCAGTCAAATACAGGCCAAAACGAAGTTTGTTTCGTGTTTTTCTCGGGAGTTCGAAAAGTTTCGGAGTTTCGTTTCCCCAAAAAGCATCGTTAGCCAACTCTGGTCCCAAATTCCTTTGATTTCTGTTAGTAACGAGATGAAGGAACTTGCGAGCATAGTTGCTTTTGGGAAACGCACCCCTGGCTGGTAAACACCTTTAAACTACCATTGGTCTGTGATGATTGCGTAATAGGTGTGTGTGGCTCTGAGGCTCTGCCTTCTTTGTTGTGGAAATCTTCTCTGGTTCATTTCTTCTGTTCAGTTCCTTTGAGGTCAGACATCTGTGAGTAAAAACATAAACACACTAGAGAGCCGCTTTATAGTAGAAAATTAATTTGTAATTCTAATTGCAAGAGACTGACACTTTTTTTGTTTAATACTGTAAAGCTGCTTGCTTTAACACAATCTCTTGCATAAAGTGGTATATAAATAAACATGACTGGAGTGCCGAATTGCAGAGCTTGTGCACACATCCACATCGCTATGATCAGATGCTTTCTTCACTGTTTTATCATCGCTGTAATTTTTGTTGTATGTATATTTAATTGAAAGGAAAGCACGCATGCAGCACATATTTATCTAAACGCCGCTTTCAGTAGCATGGGCAGCGTCAGGATGTTCGCTAACAGTTTTCCGCTGCTCACGTATTTCAAACTTCTTTTTACCCCAAAGCAAAGAACAAAAAAGAGCTTCGCCGTGAGTATATCGGGGCCTTTACTATTTGATCATTTTAAGCGTTATTGCTCACTGCTGGTGTGCCCATCTTGAGTTTGATGTTTGATCTCTTTGTTTTCCAGCATCAAAGACTGTAAATGGCAGGAGAAGAACATCATTGTGATGGATGACGTCGTAATCTCACCACCTTACCAGGTGGAGAACTGCAAAGGCAAAGAGGGAAGTGCTCTAAGTCATATACGCAAAATTGTGAGTATCACGGAATATCTTTCAATTCAGTAATATAGCTTTCATTTCAGTAATGCTTTAAGAGCTCTCTTCCAGTGGCATCCATAGGTTTTGCGAGATGGAGAATATTAAAAGTTAAACCAGCAGTCAATTTTAAAACCTGTCTTAAGTCAAATGTGGGATATTTTAAATGGATCTCTCTGACTCCTGATAATAAAGTCGTTCCATTGGTCGATGCTTGAAAGACATAAATAAAATGGCAAAGCTACTGTTAGCTTTCCACTTCATTTGTCAATGAAGTCTCCTTGCAGCCAAATTGTATACAAGAAATAATGCTTCAAATCACGTGCTAGCATTTGATCTACAAGTGTTTTATCGTGACCATTCACTCATCTGTCAAAATTGGCAATTACATGGCGGATGTTTCCCTGCAACTAAGTACTTTTAAGTTCGAAAAGTGCAATAAAAGGCTATTTTGTATGGTAATTTGTGACCTTTACAAGTTTACAAGAATGCAACCGTAGGGATGGGTTGGGTAAGGGCCGACAATATTCACTTTAAAATCAAAAATTCATTTTGATGAACCGATGTTGATTCTTAAATCTTTTAAGTCTATGCTGTTTTCAGTCACTTCACTAAACATCTGTTGCATTCCATCCATTCAATAATCGCAATAAGCTTTGTGCTTTCAAATTCCAACCACAAGAAGTTATATTTACCTCAGGAAAGCGATTCACTGTCTATAGCTTGTTAGTTAGCTGGAAAGAATAACTCTGAAGAGGTGCATTTTGCACAATATTACTTAGTTAGTTTTGTCTTGGTTAATATATGTTGTATTATATGCTGAATCTTTCTACAATGGATCAGACTATGTTTGATAGTGCATCTGCGTTAGAGGTCTGCATGGGCTTTAAACTGAAGCCTGTACCCGAGATCGTTTGACCCGAACCCGACCGGTACTGTTAAAGCTGCTGTAGTAGGGATGCTCATTTCGGTTAATTTTCCCGACCGACAACCGACACTCGTTATCCGATTATTAACCGTTAACTGATAAGATTATAATAGCCTATTAATTTAAATAAAAATAAAATTGAGTGTCTGTGACCCGTTTTTCCCCCCACAGGTTTATTTTAACGTGCAAACAGCAGAGCAGATCAACAACAGAACCTGGATTCACATTCAATTTTCACGCACTTGACAGTGACAACAGAATAAAATAAAATAAATAAACATAAAATAGTGTAGGCCTATTTTATGTTTTTTCTTTATTTTATTTCTTAAATAGTTAACAAATTAAGATGACAAAAAGAAAACACTGAATCCGTTTGAAGCTTTCTAAAAAAATGCAATTTTCCCCCTCCAGACTAAGTTTTTTCGTCAAATAAAAATAGCAGGCCTACCTCAATCCACATATTGTCTAGTTTTTATTTAAAAAAGTAACATGTCTACATGATGTGGGGTTAGTCTGGAGCGCAGCCTGTTGAGTTCGACCCGCGGCCGAAAACACATGATCCGATGGCACAGATGTCCCGGGAATACAGAGATAACGTCTCGCTAGAATGGCCAGCTTCGTGAAGCGACTTTCATTTGCTTGTGGATGTTTGCTTCGCAAGATATATTTGCATTTAACTTGTAACTACTGCTGTATTTTAATACCGCGTAGCATATTTTGCAAGTAACTTCGTCGCCCTTTCTGTCGAGATGGTCCCACACAGTAGGCTACTTCTTTTCGCTCGCTCGCTTCATTTTGCTTGCTCAGTGAAATATGTCTCTAGGCACGTGCGGTTGCGCGTGTCGACGCGCCCAGTGAGTTTACAAATATAGGCTATATAGTATTTTTTTTAACCATGCAGCAAACTAAATAAATAAAATAAAAAATAAATAACTTAAACCGTTTAACTGATAGTATTAATCGGTCAAATTTTTTACTTTCGGTTAACGGTTAAACGGTCAATATGAGCATCCCTATGCTGTAGGTAACTTTTGTAAAAAATATTTTTATACATATTTGTTAAAACTGTCATTATGTCCTGACAGTAGAATATGAGACAGATAATCTGTGAAAAAAATCAAGCTCTTCTGGCTCCTCCCAGTGGTCCAATTGCCATTTGCAGAAATACACGCTCCCGGTCAGAAACAACCAATCAGAGCCAGGAGGAATGTCTTAGCAGTGTCAGTCACGCTCGTGTACGCGCTGATCACACCCCTCTCTTGTACAGCGCGAGCCGTCGTTCAAACTCAAGATTGCCGGCGTGCTGCAGCTGTGCTTATGACGGAGACACAACCTAAACTGCCAATTCTCAAGTGACTCCTGCTCATAAAACAAAGAGGTAAAAGGAAAAAGACTGATGATGATAAACAAGCGAAAAAGAAAGAATTACATAGAGCCCATTGACTCTGTGTCAAAACTCTAGCTGCATAACATGTAGATAAAATGTCACGCACTCTGCTAAGCAACAATTGAAACCTGCTAATTCACTGGCTTGTCATGTTGCTGAAATAATGTACTAGCACACGTTATCTAGCATTATATATCGCTTGAATAATTACTTACATACTGTAACGTTACGTTAGTTACCGTTATATTAACGTTATCTTACTAGATATTTATAACTTATAGAAAGAGTGCAACGTTATAAAGTTACATGTAGGCTATTGCAAAATACATAATGATTTGAGGACCAGGTTTGTAGTCAAAGTATGGGCAGGCCATAGTCAATGTAAAGCATATTGTTGACGTTTAGTCCCTATTAGTGAATGTGCCATATAACTTTTTATCCGCTGTTATCGGTGGCCCTGTTTACTAGCCTGCGCGTTCACGACAGGCTCCGCCGTGGAGGACGAACTGTGGAGGGAGGCTGTAGCGCAGCAGAGAGCAAGGGGGTGGGACCTGTAAGTTGTGCTTGTTCAAATTTTCAGGCTAAGTCAACGTTTTCTCAAAACTCCCTACTGCAGCTTTAAAGTTTAAGACCAAACTCAAAATCTGTCAGTGTAGACATGTATCTGTATACTTGCTACCATAAGCCAAAACAGCTTTGTAAGACCCACACTGCACGTAACTGCTGAGCTATTTATTGGTTGAAATGACAAGATCATATCGTACAAGGTTTAAAACTTTTAAATAGACGCATTAAGTGGTAGAAAATGTGTATGGTTCAGAGAGACGCGGCTATTTGACTTCCTATCGCGCTTCATTTCATTCATATAGTTTGCACTTTGCATTTATTCATTTATCATATTGTACAATGTTTTAAACATTTAAATACAAACAGTAGAAAATGTGAATGATGTAGTGTTTTAGTTGATAGCAGCTTACTTGCACCTGACAAAGCTGACATCTCAGAGATGCGAGGGAAATGCGGCTATTTGATTTACGAGCGCGCTGTGCTCATTTCATTCATTCGTGTATCGTAATCATGTCGTCTCCCAAGGTTTAAAACTTTTAAATGTACATGCCGGTATCATAGTAGAAAATGTTTTATGCAGTATTTTATTGATAGTACTCTTGGTGCGTTGCTCAGTGTACACTCATTCACTTCACACACGTGAATCGTCACTGGTCTCATGATTCGATTATCATGTCTTCGATTCGAGATCACAATGCATCAAGATGTGATGCAATATTACTGCACATGGCTACATTTTCATCAATGAATACAAGCAGTCAGATATATGAACTCTTTTAATAAAGTACACATCCTGAATGTAGTCAAACAAAAAACAGTCTTGTGCACTCAAACCTTAACTACATAAATATAGTATTCAGTGTTTGTTTCCCCTAGGATTTTTTTTTTTCTGCTAGTGTTGCGGAGCGGGCGTGTTACGGATACATGGTTTAAATCTTTTAGCAATAAAAAAGAGTGTCTAATTAATTGAAATAATGTATTATGAATCATTAAACTTATACAACATTTAAAAAAAATATATGAATTTTTTTTTCACTTACTCTGTGTTGTTTTTTCTGGTAATAAAATGAAGACATAAAACACAGATTTTATCATTTATCATCAATTTTAATCGCATGAAATTAAATAAACTTTTTGTCAAATAACGTGCTGCACAATGAGCTTTACTGTTAAAAATAAAACATGGATTATTCCTTAAATTCAGTTTTGATGATAATTTATTTGGATTAGTGTTAGTATTATTACATTGGGACATATCTAAATTCTACTGTACAACGGTAATATATTTCTGTCAAGTTAAACCGAACTTTTATTTTGACGGGTTGCCGTGAAGACCTTTTGAGTTTCTGTGTGTTTGTCATGATGATAGTTTTTCTCAAATGAAGCGGTTAAATGATCACGAAGTGACTTTCGGAGTGGATCTAGAGCCTGGAGAGGAAGTTCATGCATTTGTGTCTTCATATAGGCCAAAAAACAGCGCAAGCGTCACACGTGCTTCAGTGTGTGTGTGTGTGTGGTAAATGAAACTGCGCGTCAGCTGCACCATTCATTCACACAGAACGAGCAGGATTCGTATTTACAGTTTTTTACAGTCGCTAGGACACATTTCTCAATACTTGGGTCACTTTTTCAAAACTCTTCACACAGTTCTCCTAACTAACTTTCAGCTCGGCACAGCAGTTCATTTCACATTCAAAATGCACTAAAAGTACAGAATCACTTCGTACGTGTCTCAAATCAACACATTCTTCCACAACACTAGCAAAGGTTGACAGCCAACAAACACACTTTGTCACCCACAAAACAATACTAAAAAACACTAACAACAGGAAACTTTATACAATATTTTCCTCTGTAAATGCCTTTCTTCTACCTCTCTACTGTTTAGAAATCACTGCAATATATGTTACTAGAATGAATTGGACATGATGCAGTAGCCTATGCTTCAATACTTTATATATTTTATGTTTTTGGAGTAATTCCAAAGTACAATCCACTGATTCAGATACAATAGGAATCAGCTGTGGTTGGTCCAAATGTCCAATTGTTTTTATCCCATTTAATTTTTAGATTTGAAATATATTTCATTACAATATTATTGTAGAAATGTGGCAAAATGCTGTCTTATTCAGTTTTGTATTTTGTTATTGTTTTGAACTTAAGTTTAACAGTTTTGAAAACAGTATGTAAGCATGTGCAAATTGACCTGTAGGTACACAGAGTTTTGGCGGTTGTTGTGTCGAAGTGAGAAAATAATTAATGTACTTTGAAAGATGTAGTCATTGAATGCAATTTGTGCCAAAGCAATGATAAATGATCCACAGTTTAGCCCACATATACTTCTGTTGTGCTCACTGTGTGAAGAGTTTTGAAAAAGTGACCTAAGTATTGAGAAATGTGTCCTAGCGACTGTAAAAAAAACTGTAAATTGTCTTTGTGGTTTAATATCCACACACACTTGTCTACATCGCGATTTGATTTCAAGTGTACTGAACTGCTTTCTATTTATTCCTCAAAAGATTTACAAATTCCACGTAAATTCCTTTTTGATGACTGGATTTCGTCAGCATTTTAGGGGGGATGGGGGGGGTCGTTAGGGGGGGCGGGGGGTCGTTTTGGGGGGCAAGCCGCCCACCTGAAACAATGGCAGGGAAAACACTGGTATTTCTTTTTTTATTATTGTTTTTGCTTTTGAACTAAACACATGAACAAATACGGGAAACAAGAACAAAACAAAAAAAAACACAAAAAAATAAAATAAAAACAGCCTCTCAGTATTTTAAATTGCTATTCAATACCTCCTCTTTTCTTAGTCTTTTATTAACACCTTTCCAAGTCTACCACATTTTAAAAATGATCTGAAAGGTCCCCAAACTCCATCAAAAATTGTATATTTGTCCCTTAAAATATAAGTCATCTTTTCCATTGACATATTTGTTAAAACACTGGTATTTCTTAGTTACAAACCTGAAGATATTCATGAAACTAACCGACCCAAACCCGCAAGTTGTTCGGGACCCATGAGGCTTGGGTCGTGTAGCAGACCTCTAATCTGCATATACAGGCGTCAGATCAATTACTTATCATGACTTGCGTGTCTTTCTTTTCAGGTTGAGAAACATTTTAGAGATGTGGAAAGCCAGAAGTCGATGCAGCGTACACAAGCACAGCAAACACAGAAGGACTCGTCTTTATCCTCCTGAGTGGGGGGTATGGCTCATCTGGGGAGGGCACCACGGGCATCAAGGGCCTAACAGCTGGTCCAAACCAGCGCTCATCTCCCCCTCTGCGTCGTAGTCCGAGGGTGGATGCACCAAGGGCCTAGGGTCTGGAAGATCAACAAAAGAAACAAAAAAACACAAAAAAAAAAGCAAAAATGTTTTAAGAAACATGAGAGTGAAAAGAGTTCATTCTAAATTAGACTTTATAAAGATAATTTAAAACACCAACCATCAAACAAACCATAGTTTCTTTGACTAACAGTGTCTTATCCCCCCTCTGCCCCTTCTTCTTCCTCCTCCTCCTCCTGTGTTTCATCTAAAAATAGCTTTTCATATTTTCTTCTCTCTTACATCCCTCCTTCGCCTTCTATTCCATTTTGTCAAAAAAAGAAAAGAAAAAACAAACCAGTCAGAAAAGCTTGTTAGCTTTATTTACTTTGATGCATTTTTTTTCTTTCTTTGGCTGTTTGTTCTACAAGTGTCTGTCTGTTCTGTATTTTAAACAAAATGTGACTTCAGATGCCACATGTTACAAAGGACATTTTCTAAAATAAAAATAACAGAAATTCTGACTGTAATATTGTACTTTCAGTTGCTTTTTCAGAAATGTTTGAAAACAATATGCTTGCAAAAGGAGTTAAAAATATTTGCCCTTTCAATGAAAGGGTTAAATGCTTGAAACACTTGTGGCTTTTTTCCACCTGTTCTAATCAAATAGCATTTTATTCGTTTAGCAAAAACCACAGTAGTTAAACTGATACACATTAACACAACAGTGGCTCAGTATAGCTGGCTACCAAACTAGTATTATGCCGTATTATGTACAATATTCTGCGCATGGCATGCGTCTGTTTTGTACACGTGGAATAGCTAGATGACTTTCTACATTTGCCAAACCAGTATACCATGTTGTAATATGCTTGATATTGCAGCTCCAAGATGGTAAAATCATCAATCAGCTGGTTTTATTTTCGTTATAATTGGACACTTTGAATTAAATGTACCGTGTGATGACTGTAACATAATTATTTGAAACAAATAGCACATCATATTTTCCCAAACCATGTAGATTTCACAAAGTATTTTCTGAGCTAGTACTTCTTTCCAAAATTATTTAACCATGGATTTCTGTCCAGTACAATAGAACGCTTTTTTCTTGTCACGTGTTGAATCTCTTTCATTTTTGGAGTAATTTTAGAAACCGTAAAAAAAAAGTAGTTCCAGGTGCACGTGTAATTAAAGCAAGGTTTACAGCTCAAATATCTTAAACCTCATTATCTACCAACAGCCTTTGGGTTAATTACACGAATAGAGTTTCAATGGATTATTTATCACTGCTATGAACTATAAAAAGGTTTTGACTTTCCTTGTCACTACTATGGAAGTGTCAAAAGCTCTTGATCGTTCTTGAATAAGGTTAGATTATCTCTGTAACTAATACACGTTTCATTCACACTGCTGGCACCCGTTTCCATCTCTAAACACCTCACCGTGGTACACGTCAAAGATTTAACATGGTGTAAGATGCTCTGTTGGGGTTTCTGTTGAGATCTTTAACATGCTTAACTGTAAGACTACACTTCCTGCTTAGAAATTGATGGACGGTTCAATGAAATATTCAGTATGTAGCAAGTACTCTTGTTTCTTGAGTGATGCAATGTGCTTTGAGGATAAATCAAGTCATAGAGACTCAAAAGCAGGGTTGCACGCAGGACGCTCTGCATCCAGGTGCAGTTTGCTTTAGATTGAAATCAGAACTTGACGTTTTTGAGGCTTTGAGTTTCTTTATTAGTAGTGGAACAAGACCCAAGGCTGCAGATGTCAGGCTTACCTCATTTGTAAGTGGCTTTGGAATTAAATGTGGTATTGTTCAGATTTCGAGTAAAGGTTTAAAGTAGGAATCTAATTGAATTTGATATGAGTGTGGCATGTTTCAACTCAACCAGTCGCTCCGTATTCTTGAAGACCGACTTGTGCAGTTTTTGGTAAGTACAATTAGATCTGTAATTCTTTAAGCATAAATGAATGTCTTGGAAATTTGATCCACATATACAGCTTGACCAACATGATGCATTCTGATGCTGATTGTGTGAAATGATAAACGGATTAAAGGATTGAGCTCTTTATATAATTTGAGGACTCATGCCAAGCCACAAATCCTTGTAGATCTCAGAATTCAAACCGTTTGAAAATGAATGCTAGATATACAGGAATATACCAGTTGATGTAATTTCCTTTCAGCTCAACCAGACGCTTCTGCGCTGAGAACGAGCAAGACGAGCGTGCTTGTTGATATGGATCTTTTTTTGAATGAAATCTCTGAGCTCAAGTTGAAGATGATTTGCGTCGTATTTTTACCCATCACTTTCCTAGTCGCTGGAGGCTTAAAGCTCTGCCCTCATCAGTGTTCTTGTTACGGAGCATCTGAGCTGGTGGACTGTCGATCCTGAGGGTTCACTCACATTCCCCACAGTATTCCACATGGCACGTGGCTCCTGGACCTCAGTGGGAATAAGCTGTCGGAGTTGAGGAGTACCTCTTTTACTGGGATATGGGTCCTCCGGGTCCTTCTGCTTTCACAAAGCAACATGCAGGTGGTTCATTCTCAGGTGCGCTTAATTTAGGTTGTCTTTACAAATTTCTATACTATACTCTTAAAATAAAGGTTCTTTATTGGCATCGCTGATTCAATGAAGAACCTTTAAAGTTTATGAAATCTTTCCATTGCATAAAAAGTGTGGAAAAAGGTTCGTCAGATTATTAAAATGTTCTTCACACTCAGAGAAATGATTCTTCTTCAAAATAAAGGTGCTTTATTGGCATATACATGCATGAACTTAAGTATCCCTGCGACATTTCCATTGGACATAAGGTTCTTTATAGAGGAAAAAGCCCACTCTCCGTTCTTTGCACGAAGATAAAAATGATTCAGGAACTTTTCACTGAAAATGGTTCTTCTATGGCATCTCTATGAAAACCTTTTGGAAGATATATTTTAGAGTTTAGAACAACTATTTTGGGTTCCTCAGAAGAACCTTTCAGTGAACATTTCTTAAAGGGGTCATATAATGCCATTTTTGTACAAGCTAATATGATTCTTTAGGGACTAAATTAAAAGTTTGTAATATACTTTAATTAAAAATTCTCATTAGTATTGTATGAAAACACTTATTTTACCTGGTCAAAAACAGCTCTGTTTTCAGCACGCCGTTTCAGTGCATATGACTTTAAATGATCATGAGCTTTGCTGACTCCGCCTCTCTGTTCTATGCGTACACGTTTGTAACACAATACCATAACGTGTTGTTCATTATAAACGTGGGATTATGAATTATATGGAGAACGTCGTACATAGAAAACATGCAGTAATGTACCCTGAGTGTAAACCTTAGACTCATTCATCGTGAAGCGATTTGCAAAGATAAATATTAATATAAAGTTTAATAAAACGTTACACTCACTTCAGTTGTTCTAGAGGTTCAGCAGGAACACGAATATCTGGTACCGATTCTTTATTCAGGAGCAGCTGCTTAGCAAAACCAGCTTTATACTGATCCTCGTTTATAAAGCAGTCTGGTGAGAAACGATTCGCGCAAACATGAGAGCATTGACGTTGCTCGTGGGGAATATTCCCTTCGAAAACAAACTCAGCCACTGCGTCTTCAGCGGTTCGGATTTAGGAACATTAAAATGACTGCTGTGTTCGTTATTACACCCAAGAACAGAACACCACAATCGCTTAGACGCCATTCTGCTCATAGACAGTGCTCCAGCATATCAACAATGACCGCGCCGGTCCGCGCAGACTATGATTGACAGCTCTCACGAGCGAGGGCGGGTCTGTGTTGAAACGCGCCTATCAATCAACAATCGCGGGAGGGGCGTGCGAGCTTGTGACGTCACACGGTCGAACGGCTCGATTTGAGGCAGGGGAAAACATATAAGGAGATTAAAACAAAACCACTGGATGGATTTTTATCATTATATGATGGTTGTGTACAGGCACTGCCAACACACATTTCAGTACAATCAACTTAAAAAAGTGCATGTACCATTATATGACCCCTTTAAAAGAACCATTTTTTCTAGTGTGAAGAACAATTTAATCATCTAAAGAACCTTTTTTGTACTATAAACAACCTTTTGTCCAATGGAAAATGTTCCACTGATGTTAAAGGTTGTTCATGAAACCATAGATGCCAATAAAGAATCTTTATTATATATATTAAAACCTTTATTTTTACGTGTATTTAAAGGGATAGTTCGCTCCAAAATTAAAATTCTGTCATTATTTAGTCTCCCTCCTGATGTTTCCAAACACGACTTTCCTCTGTGGACCACAAAATTAGTTATTTGTGATGTCTGAAAAACATCTGTCCATTCAATGAAAGTGTATAATGTTGTTTTACACCTCTATGACTTTAAAAAAAATCTTTTGTGTTCCACAGAAGAAAGAATGTCATGCGGGTTTGGAACGACAGGAGTGTGTGTAAATGACTACAGAATTGAGTGAACCATCCCTTCAAATGTGATTCAAAAATGCATTCCTCGGCTCTGCCTCTCTCTTTGGTCTTTAAATTTCCGTTTAAAAGGATTGTTAGCCGATTGTGCTTTGTTTCTGTTCCAGGCTCTTTCCTCTCTGACCTTCCTGGAAAAGCTGGACCTGGCTTACAATGAGCTCCGTGTCCTTCCTTCAGATTTCTCTCAAGGATTGACCTCTCTTAAAGATCTTAAGCTTTCCCACAATGCTCTGGAGCGCCTTGAGACGCGCTCCTTGGAGGACCTAGAAAACCTGGAGAGGTTAGATCTCAGTCACAACCACATTCAGGTCATTGAAGTCGGGTTATTTCGTGGACTTACCATGCTAAGGCACCTTAACCTGGCATGGAATCAATTGACGGTTCTCCAAGGAGGACTGCTGACCATGCAACAAGGTCTTGGGGTTCTTCTTTTGGGCCACAATAATATCTCCAAGATTGAAGTGGAAGCTCTGACTCCCCTACGAACCCTCACCATACTGAACTTAGAAGCCAACCAGTTGAGAAGCCTGAAGTTCAAGACAATCTTAAACCTTAAGACGCGCAGCACGCATCTGCAGTTATCAGAGAACCCTTGGACGTGTGACTGCGATCTGCATCGTGTTTTCAGTAAGATACTCCGCGTCAGGCATCTCCACATGGATGATTACGTCAATATCACATGCCACTCTCCGCTCTTACTGGCTGGAGCTTCTCTGGGTTTGATCTACAGTCAGCTGTGTGTCGCAGAAACGGCCACCGTCCTGGTCATTACTGGAACTGTGATGGTCACTGTGGTGGCGGCCATGGTTATGGCGGAACGGAAGAGAAAGAAGAAAAAGATGAACCTGGAAAAACAAGGAAACGATCCAATGCCTTGGGAGTCTTACAAATGAAGACGGGACGAAAAGTCAACAGGTGTTAGAAATACAATCTTATTTTACACTATCAGACCAGGTCTTCGTTTTTGTGCATGTGGCACATATCCATACTCACTTCAACGTGAAATCCTAATTGAACCCTTTTACTTTCCCAATGCATGTTCCTAGCCTAATAAATAAGTTATTCTTTGTCAAATTATAATAGGATGCCTGCGGGGATGACGTATTTTTGTAGGCTAAAACCTGGAAATGACCATTTCAGCACGTCCGGTTCCATCGTCTTGAAGTCAATGGGGTTTTTTTTTAAAGGGTTTTTGGTTAAATGCCTGAAATAATGTCTGTGGTTAACACAAGGTCAAGATATCATCACATTTCATACTGTGACATAAAATAAACCAGTAATACACCCTTGGGATTTTTATCAAGTTTGAAAAAGGCGGTTGCTAACAAGTGTCTAAATGAGACTGCAGAAGTTGTTTATAATCGCGCTCTTTCAAACTATTATAACTCGAACTTTCAGGAAAAATGTTTTTAAACAAAGACTGATTGGGAGAAGCATAATGGTGGTGATGTTGGAGTCATGTGACTGCGGTGTAGCCTAACTTAAGCATTTTACTTCTGACGATTGTATTTAGACTTCAAAATTCATAAAAGTGAAGCTTATCGTGATGAACAAAACATGTAAGAATCATAAACTTGTTTTGGTCACAGAGCTTATTTTCTGCAATAATACAAGAGTCAATGGAAAAATCCTAATGACTTTTTGTTGAGGGAAGCAAACAAAAATGCACCATCACTGCAGAGCTCTATAACTCATACCCATGCTGAATTAATGGGATTGATTATATTTTACCTTGCTCTGAGAAATGTCACATTACTTGTTTGTGAACGCCGTTTCACATTGACTCTGTCATCACTGACCTTTCCACAGACTTTGCATTTTTTTGTACATTATTAGTAACATATACAGTACAATAGTTTGATTGGAAATATGCTAATTTCTGGCTTAGTTTTAGAAGATTTTTGCTAAATGTAGAAAATGCTGCTAAAGGAAATTCGACTTGAGTTTGGGTTTCAGAATTCAAGATGGTCTCAAGCAGAATGACATGAAAAACCAGCGAAGGAACTCAATACCCGGAGCACCAGCCTGACGTTTTGGGGACAGCCTGTCATTTTATTCAATGTTACTTTAAATACACATAAAGGGATTCTAGTGTGTCCTTTGTGCTTGTGCTGGACCATTTTTGCTTGATCAACATTTTCTTGTTGACCAGATTATAAACTGAATCTTTCAGAGAACTTACATTTGAAACTTTATTTTAGTTTCAGTTTGTACACTTTGAGGGATAATATTTTATCAAAATCTATGTGGATAAAATAACACAAAGGTTGATGTAATTTTATAATACTGTGAATTCTTGAGTTGCTGTTGTAATATTTACTCAAAAAAAATCTCTCTCTCTATATATACACTCACCTAAAGGATTATTAGGAACACCTGTTCAATTTCTCATTAATGCAATTATCTAATCAACCAATCACATGGCAGTTGCTTCAATGCATTTAGGGGTGTGGTCCTGGTCAAGACAATCTCCTGAACTCCAAACTGAATGTCAGAATGGGAAAGAAAGGTGATTTAAACAATTTTGAGTGTGGCATGGTTGTTGGTGCCAGACGGGCCGGTCTGAGTATTTCACAATCTGCTCAGTTACTGGGATTTTCACGCACAACCATTTCTAGGGTTTACAAGGAATGGTGTGAAAAGGGAAAAACATCCAGTATGCGGCAGTCCTGTGGGCGAAAATGCCTTGTTGATGCTAGAGGTCAGAGGAGAATGGGCCGACTAATTCAAGCTGATAGAAGAGCAACTTTGACTGAAATAACCACTCGTTACAACCGAGGTATGCAGCAAAGCATTTGTGAAGCCACAACACGCACAACCTCGAGGCGGATGGGCTACAACAGCAGAAGACTCCACCGGGTACCACTCATCTCCACTACAAATAGGAAAAAGAGGCTACAATTTGCAAGAGCTCACCAAAATTGGACAGTTGAAGACTGGAAAAATGTTGCCTGGTCTGATGAGTCTCGATTTCTGTTGAGACATTCAGATAATATAGAGTCAGAATTTGGCGTAAACAGAATGAGAACATGGATCCATCATGCCTTGTCCCCACTGTGCAGGCTGGTGGTGGTGGTGTAATGGTGTGGGGGATGTTTTCTTGGCACACTTTAGGCCCCTTAGTGCCAATTGGGCATCGTTTAAATTCCACGGCCTACCTGAGCATTGTTTCTGACCATGTCCATCCCTTTATGGCCACCATGTCCCCATCCTCTGATGGCTACTTCCAGCAGGATAATGCACCATGTCACAAAGCTTGAATCATTTCAAATTGGTTTCTTGAACATGACAATGAGTTCACTGTACTAAAATGGCCCCCACGGTCACCAGATCTCAACCCAATAGAGCATCTTTGGGATGTGGTGGAACGGGAGCTTCGTGCCCTGGATGTGCATCCCACAAATCTCCATCAACTGCAAGATGCTATCCTATCAATATGGGCCAACATTTTATAAAGAATGCTTTCAGCACCTTGTTGAATCAATGCCACGTAGAATTAAGGCAGTTCTGAAGGTGAAAGGGGGTCAAACACAGTATTAGTATGGTGTTCCTAATAATCCTTTAGGTGAGTGTATATATATATATATATATATATGTGTGTGTGTAACACCATGCAATAATTAAACGATTTTGTAGGTTCCGTACAAAACAATGATTTTTTTTATTGACATTGTGATTTAATAGAAGTTGTACAAGGAATGCAAACTAAATACAAGCAGCAAAAAAAATGTAGTGGCATTTTAAATCTCTGTAACATGGAAAGAATTCCACATTACTATACCGCTTAAGAACATCAAAACTAACAATAATGTTTCCTTAATTCATCATTCAACTTTAATTGAATTTTTTTAAGACTTCTAGTCGTTCTTAAACTTTAAATAAAGCATTAAAAAGGAAACAAATGCAATGTAAACCGTCTTTTGAAGACTTTGTGCTTGCGATCGGAGACTCCAGAGCAAGCTGGGAATTGTATCCTCTGCACCTTTGAGCGTACACACAGTTTCTGAGCATTTGCCCGATCCCTTCTGTTTGTCCTAAGCACTGCCTGTACAGAGATCTTGTCATATATCCCTATATCTTTAGTTGTCTGTGGCTAGGATAAGCACAGCTCCGAAGATGCCGATGTTCTGCCCGATGAGCTTCACCTGGTTCCAGAACTCCACGTGGCAGGTACGGTGCCAATAACCGATGTTGCCATCGATGAAAAGCACAACCAAAGGTAACAGAACTGCCAGGATCTGGGAGGCTTCTCGCACGTAGCAGCCCGAGAGGTAGGCGAGCGCAAGCACACCGAACACAACCACCAGAAGCTGGATGGTGATCTCTCCACCAGGGATATGGTCCAGATAGGCCAGTCGATCTTCCTTACTGTGCTGTAGAGAGTAGACCTGGAGGAGAAATACGAATATCAGGAATATTAAACAGTATCATCAGCGATACATGAATTTCCAAGGCCTTTAAATGATCTCAACTTTACTGAAAACCCTGTTGCACACAAGACATCCCTTCTGTCACCTAATTAAGAGTTTATAACATTTTTTTTTTTAGCAAGCAAAAGGCCTTAAGTAAGAATAACTTGTATTGTTAGTAATATTTCAAGATGAACATTTACTGGGCTGAAACAACATCATCTCACTAAGAGACGTTATTGGCAGATTTAGAGTGACGACTGATATTTATATGCATTTTATGCAAGTAGTCTGTTGTACAGTTATAAAGATCTCATTGATTTACATTACAAACTGTCAGGATTTCATCTTAGCCATATAAATCATATCTGCACCAAATTGCGTACGTATTTATTCTCAGTTTAAACAACTCAATGAAGTTTGTTTGAGCTTCACATTCTCATCATACTATATGAGCCATAAAATCCTGATGTATCAAATATGATATAAAACAAAACGTGTATACAAACACTTGTAAAAAATATTTTGTCTAAAGCTTAAATTGTTTCATTTAGAAAATATATTTTTCTGACTGTTAAGGTCAGGCTTCACCGAGTTAAGGATATGGGATATTTGGTTTAATTAAATATACTTAACTTAGTTTACATTTCAGTAGAGCTTAACTGAAGTTTGTAAACCTTATCAGTGAATAATGCATAACTAAATATTCTTAGTGAAATCTATACATGATGTAATAATAGTAATTTCTATCTTGTAACATATTTAACATCTGATAACAACACTTTCTGAGATTTTCCAGGTATGCAAAACACCATTTTAAAATTCCCAGGTTTTCAATATGGCAAGCAAAGTATGGCACAGTCTGACCCGTCTCTGTGAGGCCAGTACAGTGATCAAGTGGACAAACTCACCATGCAGATCAAGTAAATCCCCAGGAAGACCTGTCCAGTGGACTGAAGCGAGCGTGTGCGAGGCTTCTGTCTGTAAACCTCTCCTGCTCCACTGGCCAGCACCAGAAACCCTCCGATGATGGCCATCGCTCTGGAGTACATCCTCACCTGTGGAGGTCAGGAGTGAAACCAATGTATCCATTCATCTCTATTGTCCATATATGCTCTAAACAGCATTTAATTACAAGCAATGGATAGATGACCTTCCTTTGACTGCTGTGTTATGTTCAAACAGAGATATTACTGCAGTTATATAACACTATATTGCAGATGGTTAATCCCCTGGGTGGTTGTGATATGAAAAATGGATTTGCATGAGCAGTCAGAGACGAAGTAAGTGGGAAGATCCACAAAAGTAGAACAAAAGTGTCATTTGTATTCAAATGAGAGTTCAGCAGGGAAGGTGTATTTTTGCAGGCCAAAACTCTGAAACAAGTTCGCATTTTCAGTTCTATCATTTTATTGTACAACATAAAATACATCAGTAATACCCCAATAGTGATCATTTTTTAACAGAGGTTTATATTCTATAAACAGAGGTTGTCGGACATGTAAACTCATCTACTCTTTCACAGCCTCATCGCGCTCTTTCAAACTAAACTAACTCGAACTTTCAGGGAAAATGTTTTTCGATAAAGACTGAAAGAGATGCGGGAAGCTTAATGGTGGCGACATTGAAGTCATGTGACTGTGGTGTTGTAGCTTGTTTATAGCCCACGTTTAGCTTTTTACCGCTTGTGTATTTGTATACTGTAGTTGTATTTAAGCCTCAAAATGCATGAAAGCTGTGTTCATTTGTGAAGATGATCATGAGGAACAAAACGTTAGAATCATACATTTTGTAGGGTAACCGCTTATTTTATTTTCACCAATAATCCAAAAGCTGATGGAAAATGTTCTACTGTGGTTTTGTTGAGTTAAACGACTTAAAGGGATAGTTCACACAAAAATGAAAATTCTGTCAATAATTACTCACACTCGTGTCGTTCCAAACCCATAAGACTTTCATTCATCTTCAGAACACAAATGAAGATCTTTTTGATGAAATCTGAGAACTTTTTGTCCTTCCATAGACAGCTATGCAACTACCACTTTCAAGCCCCAGAAAGGTTTTTAATGAAGCGACAGGAAGTGCTCCGTGTGTGCAATAATACATAAATACAAAATATTAATCTCCAACGCAACTTCATGAGAGCACCACGACGCGGCGTGCGAGTTGTTGACGAGAGAGCAGGCGTTGTTGTCGGAGATTGATATTTTGTAAATAAAGTTATAAATAAAATTGTGTTTTTTGCGCACACAAAGCACTCACGTCTCTTCATAAAATTGAGGTTAAACAACTGGAGTCGCATGGATTACTTTAATGATGTCTTTACTATCATTCTGGGGCTTGAAAGTGGTAGTTGCGTAGCTGTCAATGGAGGGACAGAAAGCTCTCACTGATCATCACTGCTGCAAACAATTATTTTTGGTGTCACAAGAAAAAGGAAAAGTTACACAACAATGAGTCCTGTATTTACCTTCAACCAGTCTCCATAATGGACCTGTCCACCCATATAGGACACATATGTGCTGAGGACCAAGTGAACGGCAGCAGCCAGAGCGAACCATCTTCTCTTCACCCCAAAGGACATGAAGCTGGCACACAACACCGCAGCTCCTAAGTCTATGTACAGGTAAGGCACCTGGATGTCTGGCTTCCTAAAAAAGAAAGAAAAAAGCATTTTTTTTTTTAAAGAGAATGAATATAAGCCAGTAGCTAAATTTAAGACTTTGCCAACTTTATGTGGTATTTGGATGGTTGGTTTGGTCAATTCTTTGAATGAAACTTAAAGCATTGCAAAACAGCAGTTTAGGCATGATGATGTACAAATCCAGTTTAAGCACAAGCACTTCATCGAATATTCTTTTGTTGAATTACTGCATGTCACATGTGTTTACACTGTGTCCCTGCAAGCCTTCTTTTGAGCTTTCCTACGTACCGTTTCACATCCGCGCGCTCCGCGAACAGCATCAACATGCTGAAACTGTTCCAGAACCCGAACCGAGTCAGAATAAAGGCTCCGAACTGCGAGAAAAATCTCAGTGCTTTTTTACGGGTTGCAGCAGCCATGGCTCAGGATGGCGGAAGTACCATCTCCTTCCTAGGGATCGTGAACGAATCGTTCATATGAGTCGAGTCTTTTGATTGAATCAGTAACGCTTCGCGAAAATAAGAACTGTTGACAGCCAGATGAAGAATGAAATGTAGCATTGTTAAATCGGAAAACTTTTCATGTGCTGGTATTTTTTTCTTTTTTTCGTAGACCTACATTTTCCCATAAAACTGTCTTGAATACTGAATATGTGTATGCTCACGCCACAATATAACTGAATACGTTCAGTGTACAAATAAATGCATAGTAGTTTCATCTTTTTAGTAGTTCCATGATAGTTATTACAAAAAGTTTATATTTATACCTTTTTTACATTTCTTTAAACAGTGATTTAGGCTACTGGATACAATCTGAGTCAAAGTTAAAGGAGATTTGTGTAACCTTATTTCTAATTTGAGACCTATGGGGCCTAATAACCACACTTTTCCATTCAATAAAGATACATCTCATATAGCATAACAATTTCTCGAATTTCTCTTCTCCGATTTCCTGATGGCTGCAGCAAGGACGTAAATGCGTCATGACGTAAAAGAATCATGAATCATTTATTTGAACCGTTTCTTTGAAAAGAACCGATTCTCGGAAATGACTCGGACTGTCCATCGCTACGCCGTTCAGGAATCTTGTTGGCAAAAAAAGTGAACGCTTGCTGCTCGATAGTAACTCTGTAATGTATGAAACAAAGTAGTTTTCCTCCAGAGGGCGTAAAGATAGCCGAATTCCCCATTAAACTGTATTCAAATATATATATATATATATATTTTATAGATAAACTGATTCATTTACAGAACATGGTATTTGAGAATTTCAATATAAATCTCTAATTCAATATAATCTTTAAAGTTTTTTGTTACAAACTACTGTGATCCACCCCGATGATTCATATGACAACGTTGTTCAGCTACTTTAGATTCCCTGAAAAGTTAACCTAGGATTAATAACAAAAACAACAAACATTATTGTTATTATTATTATTGTAATATCTAACAAAACACAGTAACTAAGATATGAACATTTGAACACAATACATATTCTTGGATAATACTACATTAAATAAAAATAAATAGGGTGAAAAAACAAACAAATAAGTATACAATAATGAGTAAATTCTTGAAGGTTAATAAAGTAGCCTAGGAATACATGAATTTAAAGAACAAATAATGAATTAATAATATGGATAGAAATAATATGTATAAAGAAAATCATCATAAACATTGACCTTTTGGATACACCTTTTATTAGGCTATTTTTATCATTATTATGACTCACTTGCACACTTTGATAAGTTGAAGTGTTTTCAGTGCCATCTTGTGTTTACCAGATAAAAATGCAACAACAGTGCGCATGGAAGTGTCATATTGGCTTCAAACTCTTCTTGATGCTGCTAACCATCCAGATTAAGTGTGTTTAATAACTGATTAAGCCTTAATTAACTGACACCAAATATAATACAAAATACTATACAAGATCTTATGAACTCAAATAATTTTTTTGTTTAAGTTAGATGTCTTTAAAGAACACTCAGTCAGAATTGAATGGCTTTGTATTCATTGTATTGACTCATAAAACTAGTCAAAGATCATTTTTAAAGAAAAGTAAGGTGACCTGGTTCTGGGAGAGTGACAGCTCCTGATATCTATGACCCATAAACCTTTCTTGGTGCTTGATTAGTCTTAGCTCAATTACTAAAGCTTTAGCGTGTGACAGTCTCTTGGAAACAATAAGTCAGTTGTCACCACTTGTCTAACTGGCTTTAGAGAACAATTCGACATTCATCGAATATTTATTAATATGAGGTTGCATAGAATATACAAACAATTATTACTTTTTCTTCCTACACTGAAAAAAAATTGGTGAAGGATTTACTTTGAAACTATTTTTATTCAGAAATTGCTAGAAAACTTCCATAGTATTTTTTTTTTTTTTTCATACTATGGAAGTCAATGGGGACCAACAACTGTTTACACACATACTTCAAAATATCTCCCTTTGTGTTCAACACAACAAAGAAACTCATGCAGGTTTAGAACAACTTAAGGGTGAGTAAATGATGACAGAATTGTAATTTTTTGATGGACTATTCCTTAATGCATTACCTAATTCACAATGCAATCTGATATGCTTTTAATGAAAGTGTAGTGCTAATATAACGTCTCAATAATGTCATATTAAAGAGCAGTAAAGCTCCTCGTCATAAAGTCACTCATCACGAATCAAGGCTTCAATGTCCCTCTTGCTAATTCAGGACAAAGGGGGCCTAAGCCAGATCCTCAGGCTTACAGGAGAAGCCAGAGCCACAACAAGCTTATTCAGGAGTTCAATACACACTCAACTGCGAAGATGTGTCTGAGTTGAAAAACTTTGCAACTGTAAGTGTGAATTCAGTCCCGCTCAGGTCTGGCTCACATCTCTGGAAATGTTTTCCTCCACTGCCATGTCCAAAACTATGCAACATAGCTTTTTAAAGGTGATTTGTTGGCCCCGAAACACTCTCAGTCATCAGATAACAGTCTTGTTTTTCCAACATGGCCAATGGTTGAAAGCATTGCCGTTATTAAGCAGATCGCAGTAATAGTAATCCTGCGCTGAGCAGTTTATTAGGCACTGATGCCAATGGCTGATGGTCAAAAGTCCCAGTGACACTCTTTGACACTGGATCTAAGATAATGAGTTCAACCCTCACGTTCTGTTTAGGATCTAGAGAGCCCAAAACTGAGTTTCATTATTTCATGACTGAGTGTAAACAAAAGTTCAACTGGTTAATGCAGCACTTTGTCAAGAAGACAAACTTTGAGAAAGCCTGGAAAATTTGAAGAAGTTTTAAAAGCTTGTAGTAGTTTGAAGGCAATACAGTCTAGCACAATGCCAACGTGTTTAGCCAATTGGTAAAATTTAACACGTTGCTAGCAAGTTTTAGCATCATTGTTTCAATGTTTCTAATTTAGCACACATTAGCATTTTAGCATTAGGCTAGCATGATATAGTATGTTGGTAACATGATTTAACACATTGCTAGCATGTTGGTAGCATGTTTCTAGCATGATTTAACATGTTGGTAGCATGTTTCTAGCATGATTTAGCATGTTGCAAATATGTTTCTGCCAGGATTTAACAGATTGTTAACCTGTTTCTAAAATGATTTAGCACATTGTTAACATGCTTTACCATGATAGCAGGTTTCTATCATGCATCAGCACAATGAAAACAAGTTTTGACATGTTTCTAGTATGATTTAGCACATTGCTAGCATGTTTAAGCAGTATGTTGATAACCTGATTTAGCATGTTGGTAGCATGTGATTTAGTATACATTAGCATTTTAGCATTAGGCTAGCATGATATAGTATGTTGGTAACATGATTTAACACATTGCTAGCATGTTTCTAGCATGATTTAGCATGTTGCTAACATGTTTCTACCAGGATTTAACACGTTGTTAACCTGTTTCTAAAATGATTTAGCACATTGCTAACATGCTTTACCTTGATAGCAGGTTTCTGTCATGCATCAGCACAATGCAAACAAGTTTTGACATGTTTCTAGCATAATAACACGTTTCTAGCATGATTTAGCACATTGCTAGCATGTTTAAGCATAATGCTTGCAAGATATAGTATGTTGATAACCTGATTTAGCATGTTGGTAGCATGTTTTAGCATGTTGCTTCATATTTTTGTGGAAACTGTGATAGGCCTACTTTTTCCCCAGGATTCTTTGCTGAATAAAGTTCAAAACAACAGCATTTATTTGAAATAAACATTTTGTGGCAATTATTACAAAAAGCAATTACTACTTTTGATCAATTGAATGCATCTTTGCTGAATAAAAGTGTTCATTTCTTTAAATATAGTAGGATATATATACTTACTGACCCCAAACTTTTGAACGGTAGTGTACGACTCAGTATTTATTATGCTTGGCTATTAATGGAGTTTTTATTAATGACTGTCTAATGACTTCCTCACAGAGCATTTCACTTTGGAAACCAACATTCACTACTTCTACTGTCTGATTATGTTCAACCAATGCTCACATTGAGCTCTTTCTATGCCAAAGGTCGCATGGATCCTTAGTAAGATGCACGGATTATTTTAGGCTTCCACAAGAAGTATGTTATTGGTTAATGATGAATTTGACACAGTAATTCCATCAGTGCATCTTCATTTTTCACATGCTGCCCTTTCCTCCAGTATTTCAATGTTGTTTAGAGGTTACTTCTCATGGCCATCCTACTTGCTCTCATTGGCCTAATGAGATCAGTGGAGATTGACGACATCAGAGCGCAATCCCCATCACCAGGATCAATCTCTACACCTGAGAAAGAGTAAAGGGAAGGAGGGGGTCCGAACAGCAGAAATAGAGGAGAAGAGCCTGAGATCCACAGACTCGGAGGAAGACCTCCACGCTGATGATCTCTTAGGAGACATCAGGACATTTCTCCGACTGCTGCCCGGCCCTCCGTTCAACAGGTAAATGGATTATTTTTTACTTTTATTTCTTTATTTTTGGTCAGAATATATCAAATGTTTAATTGACAGAACTGTCAAGTGAGAAATCAGTTTTACTGAAACCACCAGGACGGATTTTTTTTTATTATTATTAACATGGCAGCCATTTGAGAATTCTTTTTAAATCTTAATAAATGCACTTTTTGACATATAAATCATGAGTTAGGCCTACTAAACATTTCTTTAAAGCTGATTGAAACAAAGCTTTATACAAATAAAAAATACATCTATAAGCATTTTCTCTGTGGATCTTCATATTTGTTTTTTACATTATGTAGCCTACTTTTAGTACACTGAAAAATGTTAACAATTAAATGAACTGCTATTTAACATTAGTGAATCAACCAACAAATATATATTGTTTTATTTTTTTTATTTTTACAGTGTAGTAGCATTGTTCATGAGACTTTTTCGATGTGAATATTGAGCTTAATTTCCCACATATCTTATTTGCTCTGAATAGACAGGATGGCTCGGGATATGACAGATAAAGACATCCTGAAGATGGAGCTGGATCAGCTGAAGGTGGAAGTGAACACTCCCCGAATTGCGGTAAAAATCTTAAGAATTTAAGATTTTAAATCTTAAATCGCGGTTTTCCCGCGACGCTGACATGCGTCGCGCGATTTTAACCGCAAAAAAACGCGTTCTGTGTGTGAATAGACCTTATTGAGAGCAGCGCCATGACAGGAATGGAAGGCTGTGAGGGAGACTTCCCGTGTTTACAATGACATAAAAAGCTGGATAATATGGAAGCTTGTTTCCGCCACAGAATAAAACATTTTAAAAGATTATTTTGACTTTTTAATCTCACAATTGCGAGTTTACATCTCACAATTCTGACTTTTTCTCAGAATTGAGTGTTATAAAGTCAGAATTGCGAGACATAAACTCACAATTGCGTGTTATAAAGTCAGAATTCTGAGATAAAAAGTCAAAATTACCTTTTTTATGTTTTATTCTGTGGCGGAAACAAGCTTCCATGATAAAGCTTCTAGATCACTAATCATTTTTGTACAGCTCATGTTGCCTGGAATGTTTTTTGTCAACTGAAATTTCTCAGAAAGATTTTTTTTTCAGTGTATTGTAAGCAAAACAATCCAAAAACATATTAAATAACCCAGACAGCAACATAGTGTCGGCCCAGATCCGGGCCACGTCTACATGTGGATTCCACGCATAGCCGGTTGCAGAAACCACTTAGACTAGTCTTACAAGTTAGTCATCGAAATTTTTCTTTAAAACTGTTTAAAAAAAATGTACGTCATAAAAACATACATTGCACTAATTTGATGCCGAAAACTAAGACTAACCATCCCTTGACTAACTGCTAGTGGGTCATAGCCTACTAGATCTTAAGACACTGTCTTAACATAATGGCTAAGTTTAGGCGACTGGCCCCAGATGTGATCTGGGCCGACACTGTTGAAATGTTATGTTAAAAATCAAAGATGGTGCTGCTGTGAATAAGGTCTATGGCCCCTGAGTCAGCATTTGCAGATAGATCCTCTGTTTGGTTAGGCTACTTTAATTCCAATTGGAGCGGCAATTTAAAGAAACAATCATCCTTGAACCATATCTCCCGATTATTTTTCTCAGGTTTCAACCTCAGCCCCAGAAATCATTGCTTTCGTTGAGGAGAAGTCTGGCGAAGACCCCCTGGTCAAGGGCGTCCCCGAGGACAAGAACCCATTCAAGGAGAAGGGAGGCTGCATTATCACGTAGCGGCGGCCCTGGGGTCACCAGGGCTCGGTTCAACGTCTGCTTTTGTATGAAAGTTTATTTGTACTAGAAACTCCACTAAATATTATCCAGCTCCAGAAGTTTAAGAGGACCCCCTCATGTCATTCAATACCTTTTATGATATGATGTTTTCTGTCTGTTTTTAAAATAAACTCATTAGCAATCTAGGCAAATGTCTTACGGTTCTAATTTCAGCAGCCTATAAATGGACTCGAGACCCTAATTTGACTTTAAAGGGATTGTTCGCCCCAAAATGAAATTTCTGTCATCATTTACTCATTCTCAGGTCTTTTTAAACCTGTATGACTTCTGTTTTGTCCATATACAGTTCAAGTCAAAACCACTATAAGAACTTTTTGTGCAACGGTAACTATCTCCTGAGGGATTTGCATCTGAAGAAGGTATTTAAAAAAGCGTCTGAAAGCCATGTGTTGTCTTGCATTAGCGCTCTGTATGCGTAAAGCTCTGCAGGAAGATTGAATCAGTGGCTGGTGTGTGTCATTGGCTGCTGTGATAACGGGATTTGGGTGTCAGGTCTCTCTGTCCCGCTGAAGAGCAGCTGCTTCCTATATGTTTCGAGAACCTTAAGCTCATTCTCTGATCCTCATCTCAGGATTGAGCTTTTCATCCTGTAAGCTCCTTTTCCAAGTTTGTGCCACTGCCCCACTCTCTCTCTCTCTCTCTCTCTCTCTCTCTCTCTCTCTCTCTCTCTCTCTCTCTCTCTCTCTCTCTCTCTCTCTCTCTCTCTCTCTCTCTCTCTCTCTCTCTCTCTCTCTCTCTCTCTCTCTCTCTCTCTCTCTCTCTCTTCATCTCCTATTTAAATACTGAGCCGGTAATTGGGATGAACTGTAGCTCTTGTGTGTGAGCAAAAACACAACAACAAGGTACTTTAGTTTGATTTTGAATGGGTTTCACCAGGTTTCCAGGGTTTGATCCCTATAGACAGCACATCTGAAGCTCTTCTATAATGAGAGTTAATGGTACCTTAGATTTTGAAGCCCAAAAAAGCGCATCTTTCCATCATAAAAGTAATCCAAACGTCTCGAGGGGGTTAATAAAGGACTTCTGAAGCGAAGCCATGCGTTTTTGTAAGAAAAATATCCATAATTATAACTTTATAATCACCGGCTTCTGGTAACGGCCATACGGGAGTCGAGTTCCGGCTGAAGAGTGACCTTTGACCCGACACATATTGACGAACACAGAAGCGCAGAGGATGGAGCAAAACAAAACACAGTCTAAAAAGATCATTTTTAAAGCTAATTTTTTGACAAAACCGCACGGCTTCGCTTCAGAAGGCCTTTATTAACCCCCTGGATGGATGCGCTTTAAAATCTGTGGTACCATTCACTCCCATTATAAAGCTTGGAAGAGCCAGGATATTTTTTAATATAACTCTGATTGTGTCCGGCTGAAAGAAGAAAGTCACATACACTTAGGTTGGCTTGTGGGTGAATACATTTCATTTTTGGGTGAACTAACCCTTTCAGTGGATTGAATGTGCACTTTTACTTCAACTCTTCAAAGTATCATTTAAAAAAAACTTAAATTGCATATAATATAATATTAATGCTATAAAAGTGCACTTTCATATTTTTTTTTTTTTTTAAAGTGCAAAAATGTCAAATTAAGTTTTACTTTAAAGTACATTTTAAATGTTTTAATTGTTTGCCGTGCTTTAAAGAATTGCACTTTTTTGATGTGTTGACTTTCATATACTAAGTAAATATATTTTAAATGTACTGAATTACAACATCATTACAACTGTGTACATATTTAAATACATGACGTACAAGTTTAGCATACTCACCGGACATGTCACCCATTGAGCAAGATTTAGACAGATTTGTGAACAATATTTGAGAGAAATAGGACTACATTCATTATGCCGTAGACAGTTGTCTACAATTTAACACAAATTAGCTCTGTGATGGGTTCTAGTTTTTTTTAAGTTTTTTTTTTACATTCATTTATTCTGGTTGCGAACCACGCTTTTTTTACGTCTCGGCAGTATTATTGCAACCCCCTCTCAAATTTCTCACCATAAGTGGGTCAAAATGCACCGTGAGATTCCTGAAGGGATGTAAAAAAAAAGAAAGAAAAGCTGCTCATGTTACACCCCTTCTGAAATCCTTACACTGGCTGTCTGTTCATTACAGAATTGAGTTTGAAATTCTCCTGCTTATTTATAATTGAACACTGTGTATTTACTCCATCACCATAATCCCTTGAGGAGCCTAAGATCTGAGGATAATAATTTACTCCAAATTCCTAAAACTGGTTTAAAGAGCCGAGGGAAAAGGGCTTTTGCAGTGACTACTGGTCCCACGTTATGGATCAGACAGCCAAATTATAAGTGTACAGTATAGCTTTTACCTTGTCTACTTTCAAATATAGTCTTAAAAAGTTGTTGTCTTGTTTTAGATTTGGGAAATCTGCATTTGTCGGCCATTTTCTCTGCAAACTCAAGTTATCTCAAATCAGTTTTTTGCTTTGTCATGTATTTAGTGTAGATTGATGTGTGTGTGTGGTTGTGTTTTGCAAGGCTCAAAAGTATGCTAAAGTGTACTGCTTTTTCAGAAGGGACTTTACCATACTTTTTTTTTTTTTTTTTTTATATTTAATGATTCATCAAGATTTTTTATTTATAGAAAATGTGCCAAGAAAAGAATCTTGAGGGAAAGGCAGATAGTTATTTTATAATAATATTAATAGTTATTGTGTTGCATGCATGTGAAAATCAAGCAGGCTGACTTGCAGTTACTTTAATTAGGGCTGGAAAATCTTATCGATAAATGCCTGTCATAAAGTCATAAAGATAAACACAGCGCACGTACAAAGATGTTTTTTTCACAATTTAGTCTTATCTTAATTACCTTATCTGGTAACGATACACAAAGAATCCATTTCTACACTGTTGCTTAATTTAACAAGATGAAAACTCAAAGACATAAAGATAAAACATTGTGCAAAAGTTTTCTATATTCATAAAGTTAATGAATCACCTGTGCCGATTTAAGGTGCTTAGTGATCGATCTTTCAGGCAACAATAATGTTTTATTAGTGTTTATAGGCATAGCAACATTTAAAATTCAGCAATATTATTGATTTGTTTTACGTTTGATCTGTGTGACGCATGCGCAGGACTTCCGAATTTTTGTAGTTTACACACACGATAACGGTCTTGTCTTCAAAAACTTGCACTTTGAAACCCTTTTTTAAAAGTTTGTGTTTTCAGACGTGTAAATAAACGGCCAAAACACATAAAAAGGTCTTCCGTTTTTTAGTTGAAAACGGTGTCGCGTAAACGGCCCCTCAGTTAGATTTCACTGTTCTCAGTTCAGCTTCCTGTGTTTTCTTCTGTTGCCATGGTTTTTGATTTGCCCTCATGTGTCTCACCTGTGTCTTGTTAATTATCTCGTTTAGCCGCTAGTGATTCCTTGTGTATATATAGCCCTAAAATCTTTATTTTTTTTCCTCCTTTGTTTGAAACCACAGCGTGACCATTTAACTGTACTGACACTATTGGATGAGAACTGGATGAGCTGTTTAAAGCTGAATTAAACACAGGATGAATATTGCTCATTCATTGAAAAGAACTGATTTAAAACTGGACTGACCTCTGCTGAACAATTACACTATTTTCCATTCAGAGCTGCTTTACAGAATTGAACCATTAAATCATTATTTTTCCCTGTAAAGCTGCTTAGAAACAATCTACATTGTGTAAAGTGCTACATGAATACAGGTGACTTGACTTGACATAGAGTAACTGAGCAAAATTACACAACCTCAGTTCTGGCATGACATTTTTCCACTTGCTGTTTCACCTTATTCGGATCATTAAGAGTTGAGGTGAGGATCTAATTGTAAAAACGGTCTATAATAATTGAAAACACGACACTTTGCAACTCAGCAACACACTAGCATAGACATAAAAGCCAGACTAAATTATGCCTGCACTGACCCACCTCAGCCCTTATTATACAGTTAAAATTGCTGTGTAAATGCATTTATGCCACCTCTGAGCAGCATTAAACAGTCTGTGTAAATACACATAATTTCCACTTTATTTGGGCAAAAAAAAACTTTTTTTCACAACTTTTTCTCCCAATTAATATTTTTGAGTAGGCTAGTTAGGAATGATTATAAAAGAAATCCAACTTTCATGATATCTTATTCCTCAGATATAGGACATTGAGTAACGCTTTAGATTACAGCCCTATGTGTAATTAAGAGGAATTTACAGTGTAACTTTCTGCAATTATAGTGTACCTATAAAGTACTTACATGTAAGTATAAGGGAACTATGTAAAGTTTGGGGAATAAAGGGGTAACAACCAGGAGAATTAAAAAAATATGTATACTGTAAGTGTTATAGAACAAAGGGGTACTTATTCTACGTTTATGATACAACAATCTTACATTTGGGAGCAATTTAGCGAGAACATACACTGCGTACCTTTTTGTAATAATGCTGAACCAATACATACTGTATAGGCTTTTTTAAAATGACAGGGTACATATCTATGCATTTATTATTTATTTATTTATTTTTATAGCAAAAGCTAAGACTACTGCAATTTTTTTAAATATACTTGGAAATATATCCGGTTTCATGTGGTTACAGGGTAAGTGGTGCTTGTATAATAAATAAAGGTTTCCGAGTCAGTGAGATAAGATTGTGTGTGTGCATTTTTATTGTACTTACACCTGTAACTACATGGAACAAGGGGGTAACAAGCACCACTACATGAAACAAGAGTACCTTTCCCCAACATTGAAGCAAAAGTTGCAATAGTTTTCGTTTTCAGTGCACTTTTGTTAAAAAGATTACTCTATAAATGCATAGATATGTACCCTGTCATTTTTAAAAAGCCTATACAGTATGTACTGGTTCACCATTATTTCAAAAAGGTATGTTCTTGCTAAATTGCTCCCAAATGTAAGATTGTTATATCATAATAGTAGAATAAGTACCCTTTGTTCTATAATACTTACAGTATAAATATTTTTTTAATTCTCTTGGTTGTTACCCCTTTATTCCCCAAACTTAAAATATTGTTCCCTTATTTATATTGTAAGTACGTTATGGGTACACTCGAAGGTTACGCTGTAAAATCGCTTTAATTACGCAGTACTTTCCGGGCTGTAATCTAAAGCGTTACCGGACATTGTATATGTTTGTATTTCATGTGTATTTAAAAGTATTTAATATGTAATATTTCAGTATTATTGCACTTTTCTGACCCAATTTTGCAATGACAACTGGTCTCAATAGGTGCGTCTCAATCCCTCCCTAGGTTGTGAATAGGGATGGGCCGATACCGATACTGACATCGGGGATCGGGCCGATACTGTCCTAATATACTCGTACTCGTACTCATAACAATTCGCCGATACCACGCACCGATACCACGTAGTACATTTTGCAAAACGAAACTGGCCGCCGCGAGTGCTTTGTCGAGGTGAACTGAGGCATAGGAAAGTATAATGTCGGCGGTTTGGGCTCATTTCAAGATAAGGGATGATGACAACAGCAAGGCAGACTGTGAGTTATGTTCAGCTAAGGTGTCGAGAGGAGGGAAAGAAAGTACATCGTTTAACACCAGCAATCTAATTAAACATCTGAAGACGCATCATAGATCTGATGGCCGAGCGCGCGCGCGGGCGGTAATGCACTCACTCTGTGTGTGCGGGTTACGGGAGAATAAAACGATTCGCGGGACTCCCGCAAACTAGAAATATCTATGAATAAAACATAAAAACTAAAAGATTTTTATTCATCTCTTGCAGAAAAGCAACAAGAACAACTACAACAAAATAGAAACGATTTACAGGCCAGAGTTTCTATTCATAACATGGTTACAGCGTTGAGCGATGTAGCCAATCACAGACATATGTGTTGATTTCTTGAACGCAATGGCCAATCAGAAGCATTTAAGATAGACTCCCCTCACCGCTCAAAACGGACTTTTTTGTTCAGTGCTGAATTCTGTATGCTGGCAAATCCTCTAATTATAACAAACAAAGTGTGGATATTATGAAAGATTGATTGTGCAGTCAGCTTCATTGATAATAACAGAGATGTGTGAGATCGCGATGAACTGTCAGCTTTTAGGATTTATTAAGGGAGCGCACTTTGCGCGCATTCAGTCATGCCAGACCATGCACGCAGTAGCCTGCTTGCTTTTATGTTAAATTAACAGTGGTTTGTGTGTTAATACATTTATTATTTTACTAATTTTTATTTATTTTTAGACTTGTTAAAACAAGCAGAGAAGAAAATAAAAACAGTCTTCTAACCTGTGTTCTAAAATAGTCGTCTTCTTTTCTAGGAGCCTATTACTTTTGCGGTAGAAATATCGGTATCGGTACTCGGTATCGGCAAGTACACAAATGTAAATACTCGTACTCGTATCGGTTTGAAAAAAAATGGTATCGGGCCATCCCTAGTTGTGAATCAGTATATTGTGTAATTGAAACACTGGTAGGGACAGTAAGGCTCACTACACATTATGACACTGATGACATCATTACTGGTATATATGAACAAAAGCAGAACTGATATATTTCTGACATTATTTTTTAATGTTATTGAACTAGAGCTGATTGAGACGCATTTAAATGAGCTCCTATCAGAGTTGTGGGACATAATTTTCAGCAGAACATCTATTGATTTTTTTTTTTTACTTGAACATTGAAAATGATTTTAAAATAAATGTCAAATGTAACATTTTCTTTTGTTTTTGAGTGTGTGTCTGTGTTATGTACAAAAAAAAAATCATGTGCTTAAGTGGAGCAAATACTTATTGGGATCATTGGTTCGGAAACAAAGTGAACATTCTTTGTCACTAACATAAATGTAAAGAGGATTGCTTTGGATCTGTATGTGGGCTAAAGCTTGTTATTTAATATTACCACTCTTGGTAATATTATCACTCGTGGTCCATTTTGTATGATGGCCTACTTAAATGTTGCACCACAAACTAAATAGCTGAGACCTTTGCTCCTTGCTTGCATATAAAAGAACACTTTCAGCAAACGTCCTTGAGGAAGACTATATTCTCATGTTCTTTCCTTCTCCATCTTAACTCCTTTAGCCTTCCTGTTGGCAATAGTTTATGTTTTTAAAGGAAAACTCAAGATTTTAGTAGATACTTGAGGACTTTTTCAGTTTTTCAGGATGTGGCTGCTGGTTTTTTTGGTGTGCGTCCTGATTTGGGCTGGTGGAACGTACTGGTACCTGTTCAGCAAGCCCGGTCCATTCTCAGTGGAGTCAGTGAGGCCTCCGGGACCTTTGGAGCTGGACCAGAGAAAGAGAGACAAAGTGCTGAAACAAGGTGAATAACCAGACATCACCCAAACATGCTAAATGCTTCTCTGCCCTGAGAACGACCTCGCTGCTCTGATAATCCGCAACATTTTAAAAGCGAATTCACAAGTTAATCTTCAAATGTAACAAATGACCACTCTTCTGCTGAATGCATTTAAGCTTCTATCTCTTCATTTTCATGTTTGAAACATTATAAGCATCCTAGTTAACTCAGGAATATAGAAACAAAGTGAAGTGTTAATAGTTCAAGATGCCACAAAACGGAAATTGCAATCATCTTATCTTCCCTATTGTTTTTTTATATTATTCCAAGCAAAATGGCTTATATAGATTTTTTTTTTTAAAGCACATCATCAGAAATTTACGGAGCCCCTAAAGGGACCTTTGCAAAAATAAAAATAGTTAGTTAACGATAGTTTCTCGTGCGCACGTGAAAGTCTGTATATTTTTATTTTTGCAAAAGTCCCTTTAGGGGCTCCGTAGTAATTAGAAAGTTCCCAGATGAAGGGGAAGTTAATGTTTTTTGATTAAAGATTACGAGGAAATGTGATTTTTTTTTTCAATACTAATGTGCAGTCATTTATAATAAACCAGAATTGTCACTTTTTCATGTGTGTGAACTCAAAATTGTATATCATATGAATCCAAATCTGTATAACTTTCTTCCGTAGAACAAAAACTGTAAAAGTACTTATTATGGAAATACTTTAAAAGAATATACTTAAGTGTGAGCTGAATGTAACGTTTTTGAACACTGCATGTCATTTATTTACATATATTTGCAATAACACTTTTGGAATTATGAAGACCCAATTTAGCACATTTATATAAATGAACACACTACAAGTGTGCCTCGGCTGTCTATGTTTGTCAACACATCAAAATAAGTGCACTTTTTTTGACTAAAGCATTAAAAAAAAAATACTTTAATTGGACCTTAAAGTAAAACTTTTAAAGCACTAATATTTATTGATTGATTGTGTGTTTTTATGTTTGTACTAAAGAAATGTTTGAAATAGCATGAGTTAGTAAATTATGACATTTTTCCTTTTAACAAATATAAAAGTATCTTTTATACATATAACATAATGTGATATCCTGTTTTACCTTAAAAAAAAAGTATTATCAGATAATATATACTGACACAGAATGTAAAGACTGTTTAAGATAATCTAATTATGTAACATTGATAATGCTATTATAAAACTATTACCATGCATGCGTGTCAATGGCTTTACCCTTATCTTAATTCGATTATCCAGTTGTGATAACACTTGTAGTACTCAGACAAACTCTTATTTAAAGTGTTTAGGGCTTATAAAGATAATACTGTATTCGGTCATGTTAACCCCTTATCAGGCCTCTTCACCCATTCTTGTTCTTGGTGCAGTAAAGTGTTACATGAGATATGAACACTGTTGCTTTGAAGTTTCTTTTCTTTTTCTTTTTTTGGTATGACGAGTGAGTACAGTAAACGTGCTGGGTACTCTGTAGTACATGAATAGATGTGTCAAAAAAGGACAGATAACGAATAACAAAGTTGAAATGCATCAGCAAATTATTAAATGCAAGTTTATATTTATATATTAAATAATGTGGTCACATATTGACAAAGAAAATAAATGTATTATTCTCAATGTCACTTTAATGTGTAGCCTAATAACTTAAAATACTTAAAATAAGTTTGATAAATAATTAGTCAAAATTAAATGTTATAATGGTATATTATTGTTGTTGTTGTTTATTGTTATTATTATCCGTAATTTATTTAATTATTTTAGCCTTATTTGCTAATGAAAATGCCTTCCTGAGCAGTGGCGCCAACCTTCCCTTTGCGCCACCTGGTGGTGATTTTGCAAACGACTGATTCGTGTTTACCAGCAGGCCTTGTGGCAGGGTGACTACATACTGTACAGTGTACATGTATATTTACTTACTGCATGTATTTTAGGATTCACCAAGGAGAAGATTCCAAAGGATCTTGATGCAATTATAATAGGCAGTGGGATCGGAGGAATGACGGCTGCCGCCACAATGGCCAAATCAGGGAAGAAAGTCCTGGTTCTGGAGCAGCACGACGTGGCGGGAGGCTGCTGTCACACTTTCACTGAGAAGGGGTTTGAGTTTGACGTGGGTATGGACCATCCCTTACTTCCATAGGGATTTAAAAAAAGAGAGACTTTAATAAAGATTTTAGGTTCTGAACCAACACAACCAGCTTCGACCTCAATCACAAATGTGATCATGTTATTGTGATTTATTTAAAATTAAATACATATCTTTAATTATTAAATATCACATATTCCAGAATATAAGATGTGACTGAGCACGAAACGTGTTGCGACTTATATTCCAAAGTGGATATATAATGCAATTAAAGTCTGCATTGTGATAGTTTTCTCCCTTTTGGGGATTATGTGCAACAAACTTCCGCATTCTGTAAAACAGGTTGCATCGCTTCCGGTTCAGGTCTTTTGTATGAATTTTGTTCTATGGTTTTGTTAAGTGAAAAGCTGTTTTTCTCTAGATGCCTTTACTTAGCTACCAAAGTTGAGCATTAAGCTATGTCTATCGCAGATTGATAACTAAAAGGTTTTACTTATTTTTTCTCAACACAAACATTCGGATAGTAAAATTAAATAAACTGCCTACAATAAAAAATAACTAGCTAGGTTAGCTGATTACCTTTAAAGTACACAGATATCACCCTCAGTTCATGTAACATTCGTTTAACATAAAGCCTATTGTGTCCTATAACGGCTTCTGGAATAAGGAAAATTTAAGGCGGGCTTGATTTTGTTAATTGGGAATTGATTGGATGGTTGTGGTTTGCTATTAGTGGATCTCATGTGAGTGACAGGTTGCCACGCCCTCGTGCCAGTAAAAACGTCAACAGAGAAGAGGTTATTTTGACTAAAGTTTACGGGCACATGAATTAAAACAAAATAAAATAATGATGTGCACGGATAAATCACTTGTAATTAATTCTGCAGAATTCCATTTTGATTTCATGGAAAATTTAAGAGTAACAGAGACTTTTCAGACTGTTGGATCAATCTTGAGGATTATGGGTATTTCTTAAACATATTTTTGTTACTAAAGTTGAAATTTTTACATCCAGGACTGTGTTGGTTATGTAAAAGCATTGTTTGTGAATAATATCATAAGATGTTTCAAGAACATTTTTTTTGTTTTTCATGTAAAAGGACTTCACTACTTCGGTCAGCTGCATGAAAACGCTATGCTTAAGGTCGCTTTCGATCAAATCACTGAGGGTCAGATGGAGTTTGTGGAGCTAAAGCAGCATTTCGACAGTATTGTGATTGAAGACGGAGAGGAACAGAGAGAATACACCGTCTTGAGTGGCAAGACTGAGATGGAGCGCAACCTGAAGAAGCAGTTTCCCGACGATGTCAAAGCTATTGAGGAGTTCTTTAAGATCATGAAGGTAGAGCGTCCATCATCTCATCTCATGTTTCTAAAGGCAAGCTCACACGGGACCTTGGGTTAAGAGGCAGTCCCAACCAGCAGCGAAAAAAAACTAAACTATTTCTCATAAATTCATGCGAGAAATTAGATTAGACAGAGATTTTTGCTGCGGACACGCCATGTCGTAATTACCATAATTACGAGATGACAACATGTGACATTCTACTCTGAGGTGTTCGTACTCGGAATTATGTGTTTCAATCACAACACTATCATATGAATCTGCTGTGGTCACGTGGTACAAGTCGGAGCTCTCAGAAAATTCCCAGTTTACAAGTTGTTATTCCGTGTTCTACGAGAACGTGACCTTTTTTACAAGTTGTAATCTCGTAATTCTGGAAGTTGCAACATGGCGTGAACGTGCGAATTTGTTCTCGTTTATACCGTCTGCACTGTGATTGAGTCCACCTTGTCAATGCATCACACACACTACAAGATCACATGGCAATAATGTCAAACAGGTTTAAAATATTGCAGTCTCGACTAGTCAAACCATGAACGCCGTGCTAAGTGAGCTGAACTGTATGAATGGCGTTCGTGGTTTGATTAGTCGAGACTGTTTTCCAAAGATGGCTCCTGTCTGTATACACGAAGTGGACTGTCTTTATCTTTATCTTCTTATTAAACGGTCTGTACACTTACAAAGTTCTCAATGCTTCGTTTTGCATGTAGGGACCCTCATTATGTTACTGTGTTCGTGTGGGGCTATTTTGAGCCTTGTTAGTGGTATAAACTAGCGATTTCTTTTTACTTTTTATATGCCCCCATTACTAGCGTTATACGCTAAACAGTTTTTAGAGATAAAACTCTTTACATTCGATTATCATGAAAACGAATCTCAGAGAACGGTTGACTAGGTACCAATGTTTTATTAGACCAAAGGTTCATTTTGCGCCGGAGTTCTCCTTTAAGTGAACGTAAACAGTTGACAAAGAAAACACATGTGTACCAGTATATTGGATCTGTGCAGCTCTTAAAGTGACGGCAGCATAATTTTCCAGCTACCATCTCTATAATATCGTTAATCAAACAACAAATAACGAAGAGAATGTAAATTTTATTTATAAAGTGCAGTGTTAACATACATTATATTACAGTTTACAATTACAATACCTGAAAATCTTAAAACACTGTTTATGTCAATCATATCTTAAGGATTTACTCATCTTCAATAATGCTTGAAATTCATATTAGGTTGGCTAGTTGTTTTTGCTGTGATAAAACCATAGGCAAAAGTTCCTTGTGTAAGTGTTCTTTAGCCTGTTGGTTTTTTGTTCATGGTGTTCAGCTACAATGAAATGTTTTTGCAATAAGATTTCAAATAAATTTGAATTATAATTATTTTCTTTTTACCTTACTGGAATCGAAATTAGGAATTGATAAGCGTGATCGGAATAGCTAAAATTCAAACGATCCTGTATGTCTCAGATCATTGATTTGGCCGCGATCCAGGGGTTTTGTAGTAGACATCGGAAATCTGTCTGTGACAGCAAAAGCCGGCCAAAAGTTGTGTACTGTGAGCTTGCCTCAAGCCAAGCCTGGGCCTCTGCCAGTTTTTACAATGACCGGATTAATTGCAAATCCTACTATGTGCTTACATGCCAGTTGGACAATAGTTATGTCACCTAATTACAATTCCTGATAATAAGGTTTATTATGCGCCATGCATGTAAAACTAAGTTGATTTTTTTTTCTTTGTTCTTGCCTGAACTTGTCTAGAGTGATCATTCTTCCACATTTTCCCTGTCATAAAAGAAAAGAAAAAAGTCAAATAAAACAAATAGTACCCTCTTGACCTTTAAGCTCATTGTTCCTGTCTTCTCCTCTGTATTGTCCAGATCACAGCGAGGCAGGTTGCTCTTTTAGGCATCATAAAGCTGATTCCACAGTGGCTGGCTCTCTTTCTGATCAAAAGTGGCATCGCTGACTTCTGCTCATCCATCTTCCGGCTGTCAGAATCCAATGCCACAGAGGTCAACAACAGACTGACAAACAACAAGGACTTGCACTTGGTCTTCTCATATTTCTTCTATGGTGAGGATTTCTGCACATTAAGTATTGCTGTGCACTAAACACAACAATACGCAAATAACTGTTTTGCCAGCAGTAATAGTGTTTTAGCCCTTGTATTAGGTTTAAAGTCTGGGAATGATGTATTCAGTGTACACTCACCTAAAGGATTATTAGGAACACCTGTTCAATTTCTCATTAATGCAATTATCTAATCAACCAATCACATGGCATTTGCTTCAATGCATTTAGGGGTGTGGTCCTGGTCAAGACAATCTCCTGAACTCCAAACTGAATGTCAGAATGGGAAAGAAAGGTGATTTAAGCAATTTTGAGCGTGGCATGGTTGTTGGTGCCAGACGGACCGGTCTGAGTATTTCACAATCTGCTCAGTTACTGGGATTTTCACGCACAACCATTTCTAGGGTTTACAAAGAATGGTGTGAAAAGGGAAAAACATCCTGTATGCGGCAGTCCTGTGGGCGAAAATGCCTTGTTGATGCTAGAGGTCAGAGGAGAATGGGCCCACCGGGTACCACTCATCTCCACTACAAATAGGAAAAATAGGCTACAATTTGCAAGAGCTCACCAAAATTGGACAGTTGAAGACTGGAAAAATGTTGCCTGGTCTGATGAGTCTCGATTTCTGTTGAGACATTCAGATGGTAGAGTCAGATTTTGGCGTAAACAGAATGAGAACATGGATCCATCATGCCTTGTCACCACTGTGCAGGCTGGTGGTGGTGGTGTAATGGTGTGGGGGATGTTTTCTTGGCACACTTTAAGCCCCTTAGTGCCAATTGGGCATCGTTTAAATGCCACGGCCTACCTGAGCATTGTTTCTGACCATGTCCATCATTTTATGGCCACCATGTCCCCATCCTCTGATGGCTACTTCCAGCAGGATAATGCACCATGTCACAAAGCTCGAATCATTTCAAATTTGTTTCTTGAACATGACAATGAGTTCACTGTACTAAAATGGCCCCCACAGTCACCAGATCTCAACCCAATAGAGCATCTTTGGGATGTGGTGGAACGGGAGCTTCGTGCCCTGGATGTGCATCCCACAAATCTCCATCAACTGCAAGATGCTATCCTATCAATATGGGCCAACATTTCTAAAGAATGCTTTCAGCACCTTGTTGAATCAATGCCACGTAGAATTAAGGCAGTTCTGAAGGAGAAAGGGGGTCAAACACAGTATTAGTATGGTGTTCCTAATAATCTTATAGGTGAGTGTATATGTATGTTTATGATGTGGATACAATTAACAAAGAATCACACTATGAAAAACAAACATGAAATCAGGTTAAAAAAAAAATCTTCTATCTCTACAAAAAAACACGAGAACATAATTTTTTAGACTATATATAACAACTTTTTTTTTTTTGATTTATTCACAAATTACACTAAAAAATGCTGGGTTGTTTTAGCCCAACTTTGGGTCAAATATGGACAAACCCAGCCGTTGGGTTAAATTTTTACATTACATTTTTAACCCAAACATTTGGGTTTGTCCATATTTGACCCAAAATTGGGTTAAACAACCCAGCATTTTTTAGAGTGTATGAATATTATAAACAGCATTGTAATGCATTTTAAAAAGTATTTAAAAAGAAGTGTGGAAAAGCACTTTTTTTTTGTGCTTTCCTGAAGCTCAAACAGTATTACATGGCACTCACAACGCCAAGATAATGAGTTTGATTCCCAAAAATTTTTTTAGCATGCAACTGATAAAAATGTATCGCAGTGTATAGCGTCTGGCAATTGTCTTTGCACATGCCTTTAACCATGAAACATGAGGTTAAATTGACCCGCAAACATCACAATTATTATATATATATATATATACCCATTAATGCACTGTGAGGGTCCCGCCGAATGAATTCCCACGTCTGACCAGAAGTTGTCATCCGTCCATCTTACAAACCGCTGGTCCAATGTGGCAACAGCGTAATATCATAAAATTATTTTAGTTGATTATTAAATTGTTTTATTAAGGTTTATACATGCTTTCATTACTACTGGAGCTGCAAGTTTGCTACGTTTGAAATGATTATTAAACAGCAAGCACAAAAGCGGCAGCCCTTCCGGCGCACTCAGTGTTTTCATTCACTCCTTCAAATGGACTATATTAGTGGACTAATGTAGGGAATAGTGAATGAATGTAAAGGGGGCGATGTGGAACACAGCCCTAGAGAAGTGTTTCTTGGATCTCTGCTCCAGGTGTGCCTCCTAAAGACTCCAGCTGTATGATCAATGCTCTGATGCTGCACCACTTCAAGCGTGGCGCGTACTACCCTAAAGGGGGCGCCAGTGAGATCCCATTCCACATCACTAAAGTCATCGAGAAATATGAGGGCCGTGTGCTGGTCCGCGCCCCTGTCAGCCGAATCCTGGTGGATAAGAAGGGAGCTGCATATGGTGAGTACATATAAATAAATTCAGTTTCTTCTAATTTTATGCAAAATATGTATTTAATGTGGTTTGATTGACAGGAGTGACAGTGAGGAAAGGTGATGAGCATGTGGAAGTGCGGGCTCCTGTTATCATTTCCAACTGTGGGATTTTCAACACTTTCCAGAAGCTCCTACCTCCGGAAATACAAGTCAAACCTGGTGAATATTATTCTGTGTGTGTGTGTTAATGCAACATCATCTGGTGTAAAACTGCTCTCGATTGACTAGATGCCCTGTTTTCTTATATTTCAGAGATTCAGAGTCGTCTGGATATGTTGAGGCCCGGTAAAGCCTCGTTCCTCCTGTTCTCAGGGTTTGATGCGACCGAGGAAGAGTTAGACATCGTATCCACCAGCATCTGGCTCTTCAAATCCAATGACATGGATGGCATGTCAGTATATTAAAAAAAGATACTCTACAGCTACTTTAGCATTATAATACTGTATATATATATATATATAAATTAAGTTCAAAGGCAAGAAATACAACCTGTTCATCATAATATAAAAATAATTTAATACTATGCATTTGGTAATCACTATTCCTAACTAAAACAATAACAACATTTTTTGCTCTAAACCAAAATCATGGGTCAATGATTCAAATGGGTCAAAAAATGTATGAAAGTCAAGTAAACCCTTGAAGTACACTTAAAAAAAAGAGTATATATTATGGATATTATTTACTTTAAAAGAATATACTTAAATGTGAACTGAATGTAATGTTTTCAGACACTTAATTTCGTAGTTTAAAATTATATTAAATGTAGTTTGTTGAACTTAAGAGTGCTTTTTTGATGCACTTTAGTACATATTTTTATTTGTATTTCATAATTGTCTTTGAAATATGGTTAGTGTACTGCAGTGACACAGATTTATGGTAAACTAATATGTGACCCTGGACCACAAAACCAGTCACAAGTCGCACAGGTATATTTGTGGCAATAGCCAACAATACATTCATTGTATGGGTCAAATTTTTTCTTTTATGCCAAAAATCATTAGGAAATCAAGTAAAGATCATGTTCCATGAAGATATTTTGTACATTTCCTACCGTAAATATATAAAAATATATATATTTTTATGAGTGGATGCAGCAAAATCATGAACATAAATGGACAACTTTAAAGGCGATTTTCTCAATGTTTAGATTTTTTTTTTGCACCCTCAGATTCCAGATATTTTTAGGCCAAATATTGTCCTATCCTAACAAACCACACATTAATGGAAAGCTTATTTATTCAGGTTTCAGATGATGTATAAATCTCAATTTCAAAACTTTGACCTTTGTGACTGGTTTTGTGGTCCAGGGTCACATATCTATTTTATGTCATTTATATTTAACTTGTATGTCATATATTTAAATAAAATATACACGGTACTTAAATAGTTACACATTTTTAGCGATGAAGTCGCAATTTAGTGTATTTAAAATATATTTACAATAATTGATGTCAATAATTTGACATTATTACAAAGTGCATTTTTAAAAAGTGTTTTAAGAAAGTGTGCTCTCTTTAAGTACACTTAGGTGGCCTTTTTTCATTAATATTATATTATCTACAAGTACAGTTTTTAAAAAAAATATACTTTTAAGATTTGGAGTACACTACAAGTGCACATTCAATACAACTAAGTGCACATTTTCAAAAGCAAATGAAGCACAGATTGGCAAACTATGAATCACTTGCAGCTGCGCATATTAAACACTAGGTAGTGCTGTTGACTAAACCATTCCCGGACACGTCCCATCTGTCCAGGCCTGCTGCCACACTTCTGTCTGGACAGGTTTCTCCCAGTCCAACAAGCAATTCTTATCTTCCTGCCTGTGGGAAAACATAATTCCAGTCTTTCCCAAACTTTCCTGTACTCTCATGTTGTTTTCTGATAGAGCCATACGTCTATTAGCACTTAAAGTATATAATGTGAGACTGCAGTAAATTGAGAGTCAACTTTCACCTGTAGGATGGATGAGTTCTTCGGTATGAGTAAAGACGAGGCGCCAGAGAACATTCCCATGATGCTCCTCACTTTCCCCTCAGCCAAAGACCCCACATCACAGATCCGTCACCCAGGTAACATCTTAACTATCAACTAGGCCAATGATTTTTTTTAGACAGTGATTAGTAAATATTATCACAATTTAAAGTCACTGTTTTCTTTGTGAATATATGTTAAAATGTAATTTATTCCTGTGATCAAAACTGAATTTTCAGCATCATTTCTCCAGTCTTCAGTGTCACATGATCCTTCAGAAATCACTCTAATATGATGATTTGCTGCTCAAGAAACATTTATGATTATTATCAATGTTGAAAACAGTTCTGCTACTTCATATTTTCTGTGGAAACCGTGATCAATTTTGTTCATGATTCTTTGATGAATAGAAAGTTCAAAAGAACAGCATTTATTTTATTTGTAAAAGTCCTTATACTGATAAATGTAATGCATCATTACTGAATAAATGTATTCATTTCTTTACTTAATTACAAGTATTAACTTTTATACTTAAAACAAGAAAAAAATCTGTTTTTTTTAAAAGTCACTTAATTTTGATTTAAAAATATTACAAATCTTTACATCTTATTTAATTTTCCTTTTTCTCGTGATTTAGAGATATTTAAACATTTGACTGAAAAACAAGAAAACAATAATTGTTTAGAAAAGACTTTTTTTTGCAGTGTAATGCTGCTTAATATTTTTTGGAAACCATGATACTTTTTTTCAGGATTCTTTGATGAATAGAAAGTTCAAACAGCATTTATTTGAAATATAATCTTTTGTAAAATCATAAATATTTTTACTGTCAATTTTGATCAATTTACTGCATCCTTAGAGAATCAAAGTATTAATTTCTTCTTATTTTTATCGTCAGTATGATAAAAATTCATACTGACCTCAAACTTTTGAACAGTATAGTCAGTGTAGGTATGATATTAATTGCCTGTAGGAGTCTGATATTAAAATAAAGAAAAAACACTACATTATTCAGACGGCTAATGTTCGCTGAGAATATTTATTTTCAAGATACTTTTGCATTTATAAAGGTTGTGTTTGTACCTGCATAATCATGCAAATATAAATCATGATTCTGTTGTGCTGTTAATAATGTCATGCCATATTCTAACAAAATACACATTTTCCAGGCAAGTCATGTATGACCATCCTGACCATGGTCAACTATGAATGGTTTGAAGAGTGGAAAGACACTAGAGTGAGGAAAAGAGGCGACGATTACTCCAACTATAAGATGAGATTTGCTAACCATCTCTTTGACTGGGCCTGCAAACACTTCCCGAAACTCAGAGAAAAGGTACTTTCATTTTAACATGGAAAACGAGTGAAAAAGGAGATGTGTGTAATCTTTTCAGTGTTAAAATACTTTTGTCCTATCCTGTATAATGTGCGTAAGTCAAGTTAGTCATTCATAGGTTGACTGAAGAGTCTAAACAAGGATCCATTTACCATTGAGACACTGATAACTGAGTTACCTGTGATACGATTACTAGGTTGAGGATTGAATCGTAGCTGGTTTTCTCTGTAAAACACCCATAGCCCGTTCATTGACTTGCCAAAGAGTGGGAATGATTTTCATTATTACCTGGAGAAAGTCATTCCCATTCATCTCAACGGCAGTTGCTTTGCTAGCAGAGGACACACACTCTAGGCCCTCAATACTCACAGCAAAGATCTTTTTCATTCTTCATTTAAGGGTAAAAAGAATCTTTAAACGATAAAGAAAGAAAAAAACGATAAAAGGTCATTAAAATTGTCATGAACCTTTTTTTCTTGGAGTGTACTTAGGATTTAGTTTGAGGCACTTAGTATTAAAGTTCATAGTGTGAACTTTAGTCAAAACATGTATGCCTGGAAAATGTTTGGATTGTTGAATCTATTAAATATTATAAGGGCACATGAATTTAAAACAAAATAATGATGTGCACTGATAAATCATTTATAATAACCACTGAAATTTTTTATGTTTTTGAAGTATCTTATGCTCACCAACGCTGCATTTATTTGATCACAAATACAGTAAAAATAGCAATATTGTAAATAAACTTTGCCTATTTTAATATATTTCAAATGTAATTTATTCCTAAGCTGAGTTTTCAGCAGACCTGTTCATTTTGATGTCATGATGACTTGAGCTGAACTGGATATTTAGCTGTTTTCTGTGTCTGCAAAATAATCAGTACTTATTATTTATAGACGTATGCAGAAGTTCTTTAGCCTATAGTCAGTCAGAAAGTGAGCGTGAGTGAGTGTTCAGAAGGATCACACTGTCTCTCTCTCTCTCTCTGTGTGTGTGACTCAGCTGGTGTATCAGGAGGCAGCAACTCCTCTCACAAACACACACTACCTCAGCTGTAACCTCGGGGCCATATACTCTGCTGACCACAACCTGGACCGCTACTACTCAGAGGCCATGGCTCGAAATCGGTGTGATACTCCCGTCAAAAACCTTTATTTGTCAGGTACAGTGCTCCTCCGGCTCTTCACTGTTTTCAGACCGGGGTTAAAGAGGGGCTGCAAAGAAACTCGCATGTAACACTTTATAAAGTTCCTCTTGTTAACATTAGATACGCTAATCAACAATGAGAAATACTCCTAAAGCATTTATTTATCTTGGTTGCACTTTATTTTACAGTACATGCACTTTCAATGTACTTACAGTGTATTTACCAAAAAAGTACTGGTTAGTATAAGGTAACTGCATGGGTAAAGGTCAGGTTTAGGGGTGAGTTCAGGACTAGTACCTAGTTATTACCCAGTTATTGTATATAGTATGTACATGTGAAACAGGACTGTAAATTTTTTATTTATCTTTACTTTTCTTTACTTCTTTACTTTTATTATTTAATGGACCTGAGCTAACATGAACTAACAATGAATAGTATGTTATTAACTAACTTTAACAAAGATTAATAAATAGTCAACAAATGTATTGCTCATTGTTAGTTTTAGTCTCAAGGTAAGTTATACAAAAATACATCAAATATAAAATAAATAAAGAATAATCAAATAAAATTAATAACATTTTTATATTATATTGATATTGGTTAATACAATTTATATTATTATACACACACAGATTTATATATATATATATATATATATATATATATATAATAAATGTGCATAGCTATAGTTACTAATATGCAATATTTAGCAACAAATATTTCTGCCACTTCATTCCATTTAAAGTTGTTTTCTGTGCATTACAGGCCAGGACATGTTTAGCTGTGGTATCGCTGGTGCATTGCATGGTGGTCTTCTCTGTGCCGCCACCGTCCTAAACTACCGTGTGTACATTGACCTCATGCTTGTCAAGAAACAGCTGAAGTGGAAGAAAGCAAAGGAGACAGCGAGACTGGCTAAGCAGAAGAAGCAGTGATGAAGCTGTGCGGCCTCTGCAGTTTAACAGGAGAACTGAACAGGTGATGTTAATGTGCGTTCAAGTCATGTGTCACGGACTGAGCCAGCGTGACATCAGCAGCAGGTCCTTCAGCTCCGCCACACTCCTGTCACACCCTCATCAAGGACCCTTCAAAAGCACACGGTCTCATCTTCATCAGACTCTTCATCATCTGTGTGCTCGTCTAAACATCCTGAATACAAACTAAAAATCCTCAGTTATTGTAATATAACTATAACATGTAATGATAAAGTTTAGAGTGGCTTCACAAATTAATGAAAAACATACAGTTAATTAATTTAGCTGAAGAACATTGCTGTATTTTTGTGTAGGTAATTAAGAGAAGGTTCACCGACTTCCCAAGAGGACTTGAACGCACCATAAGCACTGAAATAAAAACAAATACATATTTCTACAGAAACTGAAGAAATATTTATAAAAATGGAAGAGCAGCCTTTAATTGCTTTGGGATTAGTCGTATAATTTTAACCTATTATCAGTTAAAGATTTTAATATTATGTATAAACCTATAATATTGCCTTTTGACATAATCTATAAATAACAATAAATTTAGAGAAAACATGTTAAAAAATATATATATTTAATCTAAAATGCTACAATATAGAGCGTATTTTTTTAGAAGTTTGCATCATGCTGGTTCCCTCAACAAAAAGCCAATAGGTGAATTGCCTGAAAGTTTGACTTATAATAGCAATAGAGCATGATTATAAACACAACGAGGCTGTGAAAGCGACTGGCGAGTAGACGAGTTTACCTGTTCACTGTGATGATGTTTAATGTCCGACAACCTCTGTTTATAGTCCCATTTAAACACTTGTTAGCAACCTCCTTATCAGGACAAAAGCTTTAAAAACATTACGAGGTACTGATGTATTTTAATGTTGTGAAATAAAAGGTGAAAATGTGTTTTTGTGTTTTGTTTCAGGCTTTTAACTAAAACCCCATTTAAAAAAAAACCATTGACTGGGACGTGCTAAAATGCAAACTCATTTTCGAGTTTTAGCATATACAAAAAAAAGTAATTCCCGCAGCATTCTAGTTCAACCCAGGTTAAAAGCTCAATGCAATAAAAAATCAGGCTTAAAGGGTTAGTTCACTCAAAAATGATAATGCTGTCAGTATTTACTCACCCTCGTGTTGTTCCAACCCCGTAAGACTTTCGTTCATCTTCGCAACACAAATTAAGATATTTTTGATTAAATCTGAGAGCTGGATCACTCCTCCATAGGCTTCTTAAGGGATCGAAACTTGCCGAGTTAAAGTTAAAGACATCGTTAAAATAGTCCGAGTGACTACAGTGGCTCAACCTTAAGTTTATCACGCAACGAGAATACTTTTTGTGCGCATAAAAAAATAATAATTACGACTTTATTCAACTATTCATTTCCTTCTCTGTGGGCCTCGAGTGAGTTCATGTAGTGTAAGAGCGCAGCGCTTCTGTGTTGTACGTCACACGCATCACACACATGACCAGCGTTGGCAGGCCCGGTTCTAGAACCAAATCACTGAGGGTGCTTCTGAAAATAGTGAGGGTGCTCAAAATAGGGCCGAGCGAGCGATACTGTCTACGACAATATTGTAATTGCTGTTATGTTAAAGCGATTGTTCACCCACAAATGAAAATTCTGTCATAATTTACTCATCCTCAAGTTGTTTCAAACCTGTATGAATTTCTTTTTTCTGTTGAACACAAAAGATTATATTTTGAAGAATGTCTGTAACCAAACAGTTGATGGGCCCCATTGATTTCCATAGTATTTTCTTTTTCCTATGGGAGTCAATGGGTGCTTGGGCCTGTTACCATATTCCTCAAAATATCTTCTTTTGTGTTCAGCAGAAGAAAGAAATTCATACAGGTTTGGAACAACATGAGAGTGAGTAAATTATGACAGAAGTTTCATTTTTGGGTGAACTATCCCTTTAAACGATATGCGATCTGCATGATCGAGTAGCCTATGTCCCCGTACGAGTTTTTGTGCTTTACATTTATATCATATGATATAGTTAAGAAATGTTACACACAGAGTGCTTTTTCCCCAAATATCAGCAGTATTGCAAGTATTGAAACTGATTTTATTCTGCAGTTGAATAAAGAAGTTCATATAAGTAACTTACATTATTGACATTTAGTTTCTGACGACAACGAATCAGTCCTTTTAAACGAAACAGCTGATTTAAAGATTAAATGACTCACTCGTTAAGACAGTCAAATGCGGTCACTCGGCGGCGTCGGCGCCATCGGCCGCGGCACTTGCTAGGATTTATCACCGGTGTTTGAATGGGTGTCATGCGGTGAGAGTGAGGTTGTAGGGCGGGGTTCGCTGCTGTCATCGGCAGGCGGTGTCATTTCGTCTTGTTGTGATGTAGAGGTTTGAGCTTTCTTGATTAAAAATGGACGATTCATATTTTTAGGCTACCTAAAGGCAGCCCCGTCTCAGAAAGTCAACTAACGAATTTCCTGAGAGGGACGTACACACGCAAGCAAAGTGGGCAATTAAAGAGAGCTTCACCAATGCGAATCACGATCGCGAAAGGACACAACCAATCCAATGCATTAAACATGAAAGCATAATGAAATAATTTCTGATTTGAAAAATCGCGTTAATGGATTTATTTTGTGTATTATATGTATGAGTGTGAAATCCGTCTGTGTTTCTTTTGTCGGCAAAATCTCGTTTACATGTGTGCTAATAAAAATGTAATCTGAGGGTGCTTTCACTTTTGTTTGAGGGTGCTTAGCACCCTCAAGCACCCCCGTAGAACCGGGCCTGAGCGTTGGCCAATAGTGAGCCTACGTGTGACTACAACCCAGAAGCGCTGCGCTGTTACACTACGTGAACACACTCGAGGCCCACAGAGAAGGAAATTAATTCTGTATTTTCTGCACTATAAGGCGCACTTAAAAGCCTTTAATTTTCTCAAAAAACGACTTATACGCCTTATAATCCGGAGCGCCTTATATATGGATCAATTGGTTAATAACGCTCGGCGTTATTAAATTCGCCCGCGAACTCGCGCTCGTGTCCATCTTATGCCCGCTCTGTCACACGGCCAGTTCAACCTCGTATAAATCAGGTTATGTGTGTAAGTCACGTGCCCGCTCACGAGTGCTCACTCTTACTAACAGACACATGAACAGACACACTGTCCCCGGCGCTGCTCGCGCGGCACAGTATGTTCATAAAGCGCTCCCCGTTCACAGTAACCGGGTCGTCTCATTCAAAACAGCCAGCTGTTGCTGTCAGCGAGCCGCCGCACATGAATAGGCCTACTCATATGAGTCAGGCTGCGAATGTAAGTTACGTGCCCGTCCCAGCGCGCTCATGCTTACCAATAAACGCCTCACCTCCGGCGCCGCGCACTCGCTACATTCCCACATCTAGTGGATGCATAACGCAAACCCAGTTAAACGTTTGACTGCAGTATCTTATGCGCCTTATAATCCGGTGCGCCCTTTATATGAAAAATGTTCTAAAACAGGTCATTCATTGAAGGTGCGCCTTATAGTGCGGAAAATAGAATAAAGTCGTAATTTTTTTATTTTTTTCGCACAAAAAGTATTCTCGTCGCTTGATAAACTTAAGATTGAGTCACTGTAGTCACTTTGACTTTAACTTTTCTGGGCCGGCAAGTTTCGATCCCTTAAGAAGCCTATGGAGGAGTGAGACAGCTCTCAGATTTAATCAAAAATATCTTAATTTGTGTTCTGAAGATGAACGAAAGTCTTACGGGGTTGGAACAACACGAGGGAGAGTAATTACTGACAGAATTATTATTTTTGGGTGAACTAACCCTTTAAACTGTCAAAGGAGCTTTTGAAAAGCATTAGTATATATCAGATCTGTAAAACTAAGCACCGGTAACAACATCGACACATTACCTGGTTTTCAAGCAGACCTCACACCTTTATGCTCTTCTGACCCAGGCTTGATCCCCGTGGATATTGGTGCACTAGCAGGAATCAAAGGAATTGTGGGAAACCTCAGACTTCCTGATTTAAGTGGACATTTCCCCTGGGATTCCCTTACAGATTGGTTGGCATAACACTGCCCCTGACAGACGTGTGTGTTTGGGACGGGGAGGAGGATATGAATGGCCTCACTGTGATTCAGAGTCCGAGTCTAAATACGGCTCTACTCCTGTACGCATGGGTTGATATTCCCATGAAATAAATCTACAAAGTGAGTTTTAGGCAAGTCAGGTTCATGAAAATGAGAAATAAAAACAAAGCTTTCATTAAGGGTGATTTTTCAGACCTGCGGTGCCAACTGCATTTGTCTTTTATACAAATATATCATTAAAAGCCTGCTAAAAAAAATGTAATACTCCCAGTGTTTTCCAACTAAGAATTATGAAAATGTTTCAGGGCTTGGATTATACATTTTCAAAGAGTCCAGAATAGACGGAAATTAACTTGTTTAAGATGCAGGGGAATGGGTTTTGTTTGAACTGCAACCAAAAACACTGAAGAGAACCAAAACACACAGGAGTTAGAAGCCAGATGGGTGAAATGGACCCGCAATCTCAACGCATTTCATGGAGGATTTCATCTCAGCCCATGGGAATGCAGTCGTGTACAGTGAAACATACACAATAATAGAGTGCAACACGAATGGGAGCAGAACTAGGCAAAAACTTGACAATGAAAAGAAAAACACAAAATTGAATGGTTTTGCTGTATCATCTTCCTAAGGCATATTATTGGCAGATATAGTGATAAATCTGATGACTGGTATTACACAGTTTGCTGTTATAAAGCTATTAGAATTTCATTTTACTTTTTGGCTATATTAATATCAGCGATTTCACCGAATTTTGCTCAGTTTGGCTCAATAAAATGAATGTGTTTTTTTTTTCCTCCTTGGAAAACAACAAAAACACATATGCAAACTAAAGATCATTTAAAAATCTTACAAATATTTTGTCTAAAGGTTCAATAAACTGTTCCATAAAAAATAAAAAAGATTATCTCACTGATTTCATATGCAGGCTTCACAGGGTTAACTAAGATGTCTAAATGTTACTATTTCTATATAAAATGTCTAATGCAAAAGAGGAGACCATGCACTAGCTGAATCTCAAATGATACAGCTGTTCACAATTGTGGCCATCATCATTTGAGCGTAGTATTTGGCTAAACACAGCAAATGATGGATGATGAACTCAGGGGTGTTTGATGTCTCCGCCCCCTGCAGTATAAGCTCCTCCCATGGGCGGGGCTTAACGCCCATCTGAGCTGTGCTGCTGTGTGCAGGCCAGAAGATCCAGCTGTTTCTAATCTGAGTGGGCTGTTCAAAAACACAAAGAGAGATCTCTGAGGAGAGAGAGGGGGAAGGCAGGAAACTTGTTTGTAGCTGAAGAGATAAAAAACGAAGACTAAAAACTGCCACATTGATTACAAGTAGTTTATTAACTGTGCTATAATGTGTCATCATCACATAACATAAAAGTTCCAATAAATATTAGTTGGAACATTATGGACTGACTGTGAAGCTAAATATGGATTTGCTTGCAAACATGGTTTTGCCTGCAATTAATTAATTCTACATGTATAAAGGGCAATGTTATCCTAATATCTTTGAGATACAAATTTTAATTTTTATATTCAATCAATGTGAAAATAATAATAATAATAATTTTACGACATTTCCATTAACCCTAAAACACAATGCAATGCGTAATTCAAAATGAAGGTAAAACACCTGTAAAAACACACAATACGGCAAATAAAATAGTTTAAGTAGGCTAAAATAAGTTTGTAGTACACACATTTTTTATGCTTTTAGTTTAAGTTTACTATAATAACCCTGATCAAGGGAAAAAATGAAAGTGAGTACAAGTATGGTTGCAGCTGTTTTTAATATTTTCTGCTCTATATCTAACTCATTTAGTGTGTTAGAGAGCGAGAGAGAGCATTGTTGGCGTATTCAGCACTTCAGGACAATCCAGAAAAGATTTTTCCATGTCTGTGGAAAACAGGCTAGACTCAAACACAACAGTATATGGCTTTGACATTGGCGGCGCGACTAAAAAAACAAAAGTAGATCTCACACAACATTCAACTGAACAGGAGTGACCTGTTTTTATTAACAAAATTAACAAAATAGTCACTATTCAGAATCCTCCAAATAAGATGAAGAAAGTGTCTGTAATCTGTGATGTCAAAAGAAGCCGGTCCTCGTGATTGGTGGAGTGTCTGTAGGGCAGAAAGTCTTGTTCTGTTGGAGGAGCTGCGTTTTGCTTCTTCTGCCTCTGACTCACAGCACTGGAATTCTCTTTGGCAGCTTCTCTCCTCTCCGTTTTCAGCTGTTGGATATATTGCCCGGGGTAAAATTTGTTACATGCAGGACCGAGCGAGAAGGAGTGAGAGGAGGAGGAGGAGGAGGAGGAGGAGGCCTTGTAAAGGGAAAAAGTCCAGGTCTCAGGTTTATATACACTGAGAAACAAACAAAGGAAGTGAAGTCACATTCTTCACTGGGAAAAACTGAGCAACATCTAAATGGGATCAAACACTAATCTTAGGAGTCACCTGGACAAACTTAAACCTATTATTTTATCTTTTTTGTTCTATTCTATTTTATCTGAGTTCTATTTAATTTCCATTAGAATCTAATCGAGATGTTAGGGTTATGGTTAGTAGAATAAGTTGACAAGTACTTGCAAAATTACTTATAGCAGTATCTGTTGGGGAGCATCAAAATAAAGAGTTAGCATAATCAGTCAGTTACTGATACTCTAATGACATTTAGCAAAGTTACTTATAGTTAGTAGAATGGCAATCGAAATAAAGTGTTATCATATGTTTTTGCCTTTTTATTTGTCATGTTATTTCTCAACAAGGTCAATAAGCAGCAAAACTGATGCTCAGGTGAAAGTATATATTGATTTGTGGTAATTAAAAAACTAAAATTGCTTCACCAGTGAACTTAAAACAGCTAAATACACAGCATTTAAAAAGACATACAGTACATTCTTCTTTTACATTTAAAATCGGGATGTGGAAAATTTTATAGGCCTACAATACCCACAAACAGTGTAGTTATTAGTCTTTGCATGCTTTAAATGTTACAAGGTGAAGACAGTAAAGCTTGAGGCAGCACACACACACCCCTGCTGTCACACACTAATCTGCTGCAGACAACAATCACACTAAATACCCCCTCTCTACACAGACACAGCCTCCACTTCAACTAAATAACCCCCCGCTGACAGCAAGCCTCACTTAAGCCATCTCTGCCGTATCACATAATTGTATTGAAACAGTTTGGGTGGGAACCGCAATTACTGTACATTCTATGCTATTAAATTAAGGGATAATAAAGAGTATTTGATAAAACTATAACATAACTATATAACGCCCTGCATTGTTTGTGATGCCATATAAATTGATACAATTTAGCAACATCACAATGAATGATATTCAGACAGCACACTTTTAGAGTTAAAAGAGTGTGATTACTCTTAACAGTTCAATACAAGTTATAAGTAGGCTAACTTTTTATTACTTTAGGCATAATATTACCATGTTACTTTCTTTGTCTATTTTTGCTCTGCCACCGAAAATCCAAATGAAGCCACAGCGGAATGATTCGTAGTGTTGTTTCGTTCTTTAATGAATCGGTGTTTTTGAACGAATCGGCTGAGTGAACGATTCATAGACAGTAAAAGAAGGAACGATTCAATAACTCACTCATAATTAGGTCACTTGGCGCCATTTTCTGGCGGAAGGATTTAACTTGCAGACAGACAGGATTGTGTTTTTTGACAATGGAAAGGGGAGGCTGGGGAGCATTTGAGTCGCTCGAAGACCACAAAACTGAGGACAACAGCTCCAGTGGAAGACAGTGAGTGGATTTAAAACCTTCAGGTGACACACAGCTGTATTATATCTCCATCTCTGTAAGTTAGTGCTACCGAAATCACACATGAAAACGAATCGGTTACCTAACGTAACCTCGGTTCTCTCTAGAAGAGGGAACGAGTATTGCGTAAGCTAGCTTACGCTGTGGGAAAGATTCATCTTTGCTGAGAGTTTGAAGCCAAAAAATTATTTCATAATTTGTATCCATTGACAACGCAGTTCCTCTGCGGCAGACCTAGAGCAGGCTAGCTAGCAGCTCATTGGTTCGCTCAGAGAGAACTGCTTAAGCCTATGGGAGAGCGGGGCTGAACCCGCTTCCAATGAGAGGCGCCCGCGCGCTCATTGCATCATAGCCCGCCAGAATGGGCGTGGCTATGGTGTATATAACAGTCTCTCCCAGGCTTATATGTTGATTTATTTCAGCGTGAAGCGAAACGCTAGTAGCGCAAGCACGGCCGGGAACGCAATACTCGTTCCCTCATCTAGAGAGAACCGAGGTTACGTTAGGTAACCGATTCGTTCTCTTACGAGAGGTTCTCTCGTATTGCGTAAGCTAGCTTACGCTGCGGGAACACCTGGTCAACGCCGTGCGCGCTATGAATCCACTCATGAATCCCAGGGTGATACCGGGGGATTTTTAACGTGGAGTGAATGTAGTATGAGGCCGGCAGAGCGGGCACATGAAGTACATACATAAGCATTTAAGGAGAGCACAAGGGGCGAACCGGTTGTGTGAGGGACTCCCAGTAATGCAGCTTCTTAGGGAGCTGGTCGTTAGACAGCTAGTAATTTTGCCTGCAAGGCGGGAACTTCCAAGTTGTAAAATCTGACAAAAGTGGACGGGGAGGCCCATCCCGCGGCCACACAAATGTCATGAATGGAAATTCCACAGGACCATGCCCACGATGAGGCCATGCCTCTAGTGGAGTGCGCCCTGATGCCCAGAGGGCAGGGCAGGCATTTAGATGCGTAAGCAGAGGCGATAGCGTCTACTATCCATCTAGACAGTGTCTGTTTAGAGGCGGCCAGACCTTTGGTGCGCCCCCCAAATGACACGAAAAGCTGCTCAGCGCGTCTGAACGCGGCAGCGCGCGTAGTGTACAATCTCAGAGCCCGCACCGGGCAGAGGAGATTGGCGTCGCGCTCACTATCGGATGAAGGCAGAGCCGATAGGGAAATAATCTGAGCCCTGAACGGGGTACCAATCGCCTTCGGGACATAGCCATGTCTAGGTTTATGAATGACAACAGAATCATTCGGTCCAAACTCAAGACACGCGGCGCTGGATGAGAGCGCGTGAAGATCCCCCACGCGTTTTACTGAGGACAGAGCCGTCAGAAAAACGGTTTTGAGCGAGAGGTATTTTAGGTCCACAGACTCGAGCGGTTCGAATGGGGGTGCTTTCATAGCTTCGAGAACTATAGAAAGATCCCAGATAGGAACCGAAGGGGGGCGCGGAGGGTTCATCCTCTTAGCTCCCCTGAGGAAGCGGATGACTAACTCGTCTTTGCCCAGGGACTGAGCGCGTCGGGGTTCAGAGAACGCCGCGACGGCTGCCACGTAAACCTTGAGAGTGGAGGGGGACCTGCCCTTGTCCAGCATCTCTTGAAGGAAAACAAGCAAAGACGGCACCTCGCATGACCGTGGGTCCAGATGTTTGTCGGTGCACCATTTCGAGAACACAGACCATTTAGACGCATAGAGCCTTCTCGTGGAAGGTGCTCTAGCCTGTATGATAGTGTTTCTTACTCCCTCTGGCAAATCGACGAATAGTCGTTGATCACCCATGCATGTAGCGCCCAGCGCCGTGGGTGGGGGTGCCAGATCGTGCCGCGAGCTTGAGAGAGGAGATCTGCTCTGACTGGGATGGGCCACGGGGCTGTCTGTGACAGCTGAGTGAGCTCCGGAACCCAATTCTGACTCTCCCAACGCGGGGCTATGAGGAGCACCGAGTGGCGTGTGTCCCTGATCCTCTGAATTACCTGTGGTAGCAGAGCGATCGGAGGGAATGCATAGAGCGGGCGGCGAGGCCATTCCTGGGCTAGCGCGTCCTCGCTCCTTGAGAAAAATATTGGGCAGTGAGCGTTCTCTTCTGACGCGAAGAGGTCCACTTCTGCTCTGCCGAATAGCCGCCACAGTATTTGGACCGTTTGTGTGTTCAGGGACCATTCTCCTGAGGAGATGAGGTTCCTGGACAGTATGTCTGGACCGTCGTTCAGATGGTCTGAGACCAAACTAAAATGCGGTGTGTCAGTAGGAAGAGATTCCTGGATCTGACACCGCCCTGACGGTTGAGATAGGAGACCACAGCCATGTTGTCCGAACGGATCAGGACGTGGTGTCCCCGAATGAGCGGGAGGAAGCGCGAGAGCGCGTTCTCGACCGCAAGCATTTCCAGACAGTTTATGTGGAAGGGGCTTTCCTGTGTCGACCAATGGCCGAAGGCCGGTGAGCCCTCGCAGACTGCACCCCAACCCGTGTTGGATGCATCTGTCGAGATGACTTTTCGGCGGGAAAAGGTCCCCATCGTGACGCCCTGCCGAAACCATTCTGCTACTGTCCATGGCTGCAGCGCCGTGAGACATGTCTGCGTAACTCTGATCAGCTGGCGGCCCGTGTTCCACGCGCGGTGGGGTACACGGCTTTTTAACCAAAGCTGAAGCGGGCGCATGTGCAGAAGGTCCAGCTGAAGCACAGCGGAGGCTGAGGCCATGTAACCCAGCATCCTCTGAAAAGTTTTCAGAGGTGTGCGGGTGCCCATCTGAAACGAGGCGGCCAGTCGCTGCACACTGCGCGCGCGCTGTGTAGACAGGCGAGCCGTCATCGTGACCGAGTTCAAATCTATTCCTAGAAAGGAAATCGATTGACTGGGTTGAAGGGAGCTCTTTGTCCAGTTGACAGAGAGGCCCAGCGTTTTCAGATGGTCGAGGAGAACTGCGCGGTGCGACAGAAGCTCCGTCTGTGATTGGGCCAAAATCAGCCAGTCGTCCAGATAATTCAATATGCGCAGCCCCTGGATCCGCAGGGGGGCGAGCGCCGTATCCATGCACTTCGTGAATGTACGGGGCGCCAGGGATAAGCCGAACGGGAGAACGGCGTATTGATAAACATGACCCTCGAAGGCGAAACGTAAGAATGGCCTGTGACGGGGATTTATCTGGATCTGAAAATAGGCGTCTTTCAGGTCTAGAGAGATGAACCAGTCCCCCTGGCGCACCTGCGCGAGGAGTTTCCTGGTAGTGAGCATCTTGAACGGTCTCTTCATGAGCACTTTGTTCAAAGACCTGAGATCTAAAATCGGTCTGAGGCCGCCGTCTTTCTTGGGAACCAGAAAATAACGGCCGTAAAACCCCGACTCGGTCATAGATGGTGGGACTCTCTCTATGGCGCCCTTTTGCAACAGCGTCGCAATTTCTGAGCGGAGCGTGCCGGCGGCCAGCGGGCTGACAGTAGATTCGAGCCGCGCGCGCGCACGAGGCGGGCGGCGGCGAGACTGTAGCAGATAGCCGTTCTTTATAATGCTTAGCACCCACGGGGAAATGCCTGGAATGGCTTCCCACGCTTTGGAGCATGCGGCTAGTGGCCGAATGGCTATATCGCCCTGATTGCTGCACATAGCGGGCTGGACACAGTGTGTGGGCGCGCTTTGAATGTGTGTGGCAACGGGATTTGCACTCAGAGAGGAGTCTATGGGCCGTGAAACAGAGCGAGCAGAGAGGGGACACGCGCACGAGCTCGTGGGCGTGTTTATGTTCTCTGATATTAGAGCGGGCTGTGCCCGTTTCATGTGATGGGGCTCTGAGAGAGACACGGGATATGTTATGCTTGTGTGTATGGGTGAGCACATGATTGTGGGCACATTTTCTACACAACTGGCAAATTTTCTCTTTTTGAGATTTCTCTGGGTAGCCGTAAAAACGGCTTTTTGTCGCTCGCAAGCGGGCTGGGACACCGGCTTGTTTGTGGCGGTCAACACTACAGCAGTCGGCGAAACAACGGGGACTGGCAGAGGGCGAAGCTTTGACGGCGGTCCGGCCGCAGCGGGAGAGCACCGTCGTTTTCTTAACTTTGCTAGGCAGACTTCTGATGATCAGGCTTCAGCGTGATCTTGGGTCGCGGGCCCCGTGGGGGCGGCGGTCTGCGGCGGCTGTCAGAGCGAGAGCGAGGGCGGCCGCCCTGTCTGCGCTGGGCTGTTTGAGTCTGCGGAGGGGGGCGCTGTGGTGGAGCTCTGGCAGGAGGCTCGCGAGAGCAGCCTGCGGAAGAGCTAGCGCGGCGGGGCAGAAACAAATTCATGGCCTGAGTGGCTTTCTGGACCTCGGAAAAGCGATCGACGATTCCCGTGACAGCAGATCCAAAAAGGCCCGTCGGGGAGAGGGGCGCGTTAAGAAACGCGGCGCGCTCAGAATCTCCCATGTCGGCGAGCGTGAGCCATAAGTGTCTCTCGGCTACACAAAGGCTGGCCATGCATCTCCCCAGAGCTTGTGCGGCGGCTTTAGTGGCGCGAAGGGCGAGGTCCGTAGCACTTCTCAGATCTGTGACAGCGGGGGAGGGGTTTCTACCGGTTTCGGCCCACTCACGGAGAATATCGCTCTGTAGCACTTGGAGGACAGACATAGAATGCAGCGCTGCGGCGGCCTGACCGGCGGCGGCGTAGGCGCGAGCATGAAAGCTCGAGGTCGCTCTGCAAGCTTTCGAAGGAAGCGTGGGGGAAGAGCGCCATCTAGCAGAGGGCGGGCAGAGGTGTGCGGCGACCAAGTCCTCAACGGGCGGCATGGCTGAGTAACCTTTTTCGGCGGCTCCGTCCACCGAGCGCAGCGAGGCGGATATATCGGAGCGGTTTCTAGCCGAGAGCGGGGCATTCCAGGACTTCGTCAGCTCTGTGTGAAGTTCAGGCAGGAATGGGGCGGCCCGGTTGCACGCGGGGGTCGAGCGCCGATGAAAAAAGCTGCCGTCCATCCGGTTCGGGGCCTGCTCGGGTGGAGGAGACCTGTGAGAGGAGGCGCATTAGTTCCTCCTCTATTCCGGCGCGGATCCCCTCCGACTCTCTCGTGGATCCGAGAGATGACCATTTCTCACTGTCTGACGCGAGCAGTGAACAGGAATCCTTCTCCTCCGCGGCGTCATCGGAAGCGACAGAGCGGCCACTCGGCGGCAACTGTATGTCCGGAAGGGGCGGGGAGGGAGAGCGGGAAGCGGGAAGCGGCGGCGGCGGCCCGCATGGTTCCGCAGGGGGCTCCGGCGGCCTCTGGGAGCGGCGTTTCTTCTTACGCGGCGAAGAGGGAGGCGGCGCGGGAGCGGATTTTGCTGCCAGAAGTCGTGCCCGCAGGGACGACAACGGCAGGCTCTCACAGAAGTCGCATCCTCCATCCGCGAGGGCGAGTTCTGCGTGCTCGAGTCCCAGGCAGAGAGCGCAGATGACATGGCGGTCTCCGTTCTCGAGAGGAGCGCGGCAAGAGCCGCAGGAAAAACGAGACATCTTTAAAAAGACGCTCGGCTCTTTTAGATATAGAGAAAAGAAGAAGGATACAGTCGTCGGATGGCGCTAGCTTGCAGGGCGGCTGAAGGTGGCGAAGACGGCCGGCTTCTTCAGGGTCCGGGAGCTCGCTAGAGTGATGCCTTCTCGACGGCGACGGCTTTTCTCAGGACAGCAGAAGCGTGCAGCTTGCTGAAGATGAAATGAATCAACATATAAGCCTGGGAGAGACTGTTATATACACCATAGCCACGCCCATTCGGGGTTCAGCCCCGCTCTCCCATAGGCTTAAGCAGTTCTCTCTGAGCGAACCAATGAGCTGCTAGCTAGCCTGCTCTAGGTCTGCCGCAGAGGAACTGCGTTGTCAATGGATACAAATTATGAAATAATTTTTTGGCTTCAAACTCTCAGCAAAGATGAATCTTTCCCACAGCGTAAGCTAGCTTACGCAATACGAGAGAACCTCTTGTAAGAGAACTCTTGTAACTGCCGACTCACATGAAGCACAGCAAATGAGAGTTTGCTATGCTCTAAAACTAATTGCATAGATATGAATATTTTGCAGACAACTTAAAATATGTGGTTTATATACACAATCACCATCTTTAAATAAATAGTTTTACATTTGTCCATCGTTTTTCATTCGCAGTGCTTGATTGTTGTTCTTTCCTCAGCTGTTAACTACACTATCTTATAGGCTACCTTTGTCTTTTTGTAACATTGTCATATACTTTGTTTGCTTTAAATAAAAGTTTATAACTATAAAACAAATACTTTTTAAAAAATCCCTATGGAAAAAAAGTAATGGGACCCCCCCAGCCCCCCCAACCAAAGCCATTTAAAAAGTGTGTGGCACGGTTGCACTTTATTGAATTATTCCGCGGTGTGTAGATCATAGAGTAATTCGCTTTAGAAGAGCAGACTGCTGTGTATTTGGAAGATGTGGAAGGAAACTGTCAGTGCATTTATACATCATTTGAGAATAATGAGAATATAATCAATCAACTAAGCATTAAAGATATCTTCACATTTCACAGGGAAATCCATTATTGTTAGTGTATCAAGTCCTGTTTATTTAGTCAGTGGGGGTTGCATGTACGAGTGTGTGTCTGTATCCGCTCTCTGTCGACTCTGAGCGTGTCGTCCCAGTAGGAACGGGATGGGAGTGTGTTTGTGTGTGGTGTGTGAACTGTTTTCTCTGGACACACTTCAGTGCCTTCTTGGGCTGCAATGGAGGAGGTCTTACAGCTTGCACCCGGACGGGGGTCTTGGCTAAAAATGTTTATATTAAAGCAAGGTCCAAAAACTGTGTGTGTTTGTGTGAGGGATAAAAATCCAGTGGCACATTTTTGTTCTTTAGCAAAAATTTTGCCACCCAAATGTATTAGCAAAAACAGTGCTTTTCTACTAGTAATAAGTGTATTATCTTGCAAACAATAACACTTCACTGAAGCATACTAACACAGAGTTTACCGGAAAGGATCTCTTTTATGGCTTGCAGAAGACTTTTTAAAGGCAGAGAGGATTATGGTTGAGCTGCATTTAACCTCTACTTATTTTATGAGTCATGATTCACTCTTTCCCTTGGAAAATCCTCAGTCTCTCTGTCATTTGTCTTCCTGCGTCCTATAAAACACTCAGATATTATTATCAATTATTTTTTTCTCTCTCTCACAGTGTAATAAATATTGCCTGTATTATGTTAAACAACTATTTAAGTATATTGTATAGTCTTGTTGAATATATTAGTTGTTCACTGTAAATTATACACTGGAATGAATACTTTTTTTTTTACTGCCAGTGACCCTACCTTTTAAGTCTAGATGTTTTTTTATATTTAAGAAATTAAAATTCTTCTTCTTTTTTCAGAAAGGATGCTTTGAATTGATCAAAAAAGACAGTAAATACTTACAAAAGATTTATATTTCAAATAAATGCTGCTCTTTTGAACCTTCTATTCATCAAAGAAACTTTGTATACTTGATAATTTATTAAAATAATGTACACTTTACTTTGCATGAAGTGTCTGTTTGCAGGGAGTATTTCATAGAGGTTTAGAAAGTACAGGCATTGAAAGTAGTTCAGTTTTAAGCAGGTTCTGTCTGTGGTTCACATCTCAAGATATGACCAACGCCAGACCACCTTAAATCACGCAACAGCCTCTCGTAAATAACTGAACACAATGTTGAATTTCCACAAAACCAGTAAATCATTGTCAAACTGTCGACCAGACGGTCTGAAAATCTTTCTTTGCTGTCTGAAAGGCTGAAGTGGCTGTAGCTCCTATTGTATCTTCTGTTAATCTTTATTATTATTCCTCTCTCATGGGAGTCTATGGGGACATAGGACACTGGTACATAGAACAATTTACACTTGTAGATGGTAATGAATAGTAATCCGTCCAACTTTGGGGTCTCTAGGACCAACTCTATAGCGCCACCACCAGTTCAAAAATTCACTTTTCAAATGGTTAAAACTTTTGAACCCTTTGTTCTAGAAAAAGGAAACCTGGTACACCTGGTTCCTCTCATCATGCTGATCACATGCAACATCTTACATTAAGACTCCGGCCATTACAGTAGTGGCCATTTTGAAAAGTACAGAATTAAGTTTTTTCACTACTCTTCCTTTAAATTTTAATCTTTAAATCGAGCTGCACAGAATTGACTGAACAGAATTTCGTTCTACATTTTTGTTCAAAAGTTATGATGTGAAGTTAACAATGGCGACCCAAAATTAGATTAGATGCTATATATCTCGGCCAAATTTTGATCTATGGAAACCAAACTCGGTACGCTTCATTAGAGCCATGATCTGAGGGTGGGCAATTCCATGCAAAGGTCATCTTTACCATGAAAAAATAAAGTTTTAACCAAAAGAACAAAACCCTTTTTAAGTTGTCCATTTAGGTCTGTAATATACTGTATTAATGTGCTTTAACAAAAATTAAGAAAATTGCCTTGTTTATCCACCAGATATGAGGTGAGCAACAATGCTTAAATTACATTTTCAACCAGCCATATTTCATGCTTTCAAAAAAAGGTATCAAAGACCCCCCTTTTTAAACTTTATTTTAACAGTAAGCATTTTGCAGAAAGATGGAGGCATGCCTGAGAAAAAAAATATACTAATTTGGTCATAGCAGCACTGCCTGTTGAATTTATAAGGGCTATAATAAAGAGGTCTTGACGCTTCAGTGCACTGTCACGTCCATAATGTTTTAAAGGTTTAGTTTATTTAATATGACAATTATAAATGCAAATTACTTGAAACTTTATTTACAAAGCTAAATTATGTTTATGCTAATTAGGATAGACAATTCATCTCACTACTTTGCTCTGAACAACGATAATAATGCGTTACGGACGTGACCGTTACGGACGCTTCATATTAAATCATGCATATGACTATTGTGATCTGTTTCAAGACAGAAATGATTTTGGCCACTTCATTTCAAGTTTTGTTTTGTAGAAAGACTTTATTTAAAGTGAATTTCTTTGTATAAATTGTATCTTAATTTTAAATCAAAGTTTCATCAACCAATTGCCTGGATTTAATAAATAAGCAAATATAGCATGGAGGTGCGATCACTTGCAACACGTAAACTTGAGCGCGTCTCATAACTGAACAGAATCATTTCAGACAGTCTTCTTAATGTGAAAACACAGCCATTATGCGTCAACAAAAGTGCCATGATGGTTTGATTGTTGATTTTCCAAACAGATTCTATGTATTTCAGACGCGTCACATCCATAACAGGGGTTTTGTCACATCCATAACGTTGGTTTTTCCTCATAATACACTTCAGAAAAATATATATATTTTAAACACTGATATTTTTATGTTCAGTATAAGACCCCTTCATCATGTGGATAGCAATATTTATATATTGGATTTAAAAGTTCACAGACTTTAAAGGAAATCGAACAGTATTACCAAAAACTCTGTCATTTCCCGTCACATCCATAACGCATGCATATTTTCCTTTTTTGGGGGTGCTTAAATATATTTTAGAAAAACATATTTTGCCTGTCAATTCCCCAGATTGGGTGCTCTGAGAATATGCATTTCCAATTTAAATATTGTAAGAAGTTTTTTTTTCCTGAGACATTTCACCTGTCATTATGAGTTCAAATGTCACATCCATAACGCTGGAATTACCCGGGTCCATGCAGCGGCTATGTTTGCTCATCACAATTTGAACAGTTTGTCAGAAAATCATTCCTTGTTTAATGGCGAATACCGATTTTGCCAGGAACGAGCCATGATCTGCGATGTTGAAATTTGTCATACATTGCAATATCTTTTAAAATATTTTATATATCGGCACAAAATTTGGTCATCGACAGCATGTCCTAAAGGTACTTAAGAACTCAGCGCCACCTAGTGTTATAAAGCTATAAGGATTTTTGCAAAAACGCTTAGAACTCTTGAAAACATTGTCCAAATGATGTTTTCTCTGTCATCATATTCCTTTGCTTATGTCGATTCTGAATATGTAGGCTAATTTTTGCATTTTCCATAATTTTGTATGCCATTTTGAAGTAAATGAAAAATTATTTTTACTACTCCTAAAACTGTCCAAAATCGGATCAGATGATTTTTGGACTGAGTCGCAGAGAAATGACCGAACGGTAAATAAATATAACATGCAGTCTATTTACATAAAAATGTTTAATTTTGGGTTCATTCTCACCTGAACTCGGCAGCAAGGTGAATGCGTGTTTTCCGAGTGGCGTATGGTGATAACAAGTGACAAGCACCTGAACTAAAGATTGTGGCCTCCACTCCTGCATGGTGCAACTTTATGAAGTGTATGTATTGTCTAGGGCTGTAACGATACACCAAACCCACGATTCGATTCGTATCACGATTTTTGACCCACGATTCGATTCGTATCGCGATTCTATCACGGGGGCGGGGCTTGAGGGGGCGGGGCTTGTGGTGAAAAAAAGAGATTTTGAGAGAAGAAAAAAAATACCGGTATTTTTATTGAATAACATTAGGAAAAACCTGTATAATCGAAACAGCAAAGAACAATAATAACTATGCAAATTATTAAACTATACTAGGCAGTGTAGGCTGCTGCTTTTGGGTTGTGTTCTGTACTCCAACTAAATTGATTTCGGGATGGTGCCGTAAGATATGCATCTGCATGTTGGACGTGTTGCCGGTCAATTGAGGATTAATTTAATGCACTTTCTGACTGAGAATTTATATTTCAAGTTTTGGCTGCAAATTTCACGTCCATAATGCCGAAATTGCCCAATTTTAAATAATTTATCCTCAACTAGTTTTGTGGTGTTGGTCTACGTATTTTATAATGTTAGTTTCAAATAATACTAATAGTAATTTAAAGATGTGGTAGTTCTCAGGGCCTGAATTTCGTTTTGGAAAATGGGGGGGGGGAATCCCCCCCTTTAGATGATTCTCATGGGGGGGATTTTTTTTTTTTTGAGGGGGAGAAAGGGGGGGGCATTTTTTCCAAACAAAATTATTACATTTATCTTGCCTAAATGTTTGCGCTCATTGCATTTTTACAATGGGGTAATATTGTTGTTAAGAATTTACACATCACAAGGAAGCTTGATTTAAATTGTTTAATTAAATTGAAAAAAGTAGCACAAATAAATACAATAGAATAAAGATACAAATAAAGACAATTAAAGAGAAAAGTTTTTGAATAGGTCTAACACTAGTATTCATATACAGATACTGAATAAAGTAATCAAATGGAAAATAACACTGGGTAGTATTTTAGTCCTGAATAAATTAAATACATAGGCTATTAATCCTGATTCCTTTAACTTAAAGCCATCTTTTGTTGTTTTGACAACAAAATTAATGACAGACACATATGGCTGCCGTCACTTTAAGAGCTAGTGCACGGATCCTGTGTTCATTATACTGGCATGCGTTTTATGCTTATTAAAGACAAAACCGACTATATTTAGAGTATAGCCTGCTCATAAAGACCGAAATTGACAATTTTGCGTGTTAAAGCAATATAATCCGCGAAAAATAGTTACTAGCCAGATGTTTTTGAGGCGGATTTTCTATGAATGTGCGCATAGAAAATAATCTCAGAGAGCGCGCGAGCAATGATTAGTTTAAAATCGCTTGAATGTTTAAACTGGTAAGACTTAAAAAAGACTTCAGTCACGATGCACTGCTGGCCCGATTGTGCAAGTGAATATTCCGTCATGTCCCGACCTTACAGTCCCGACTCCAAAACGCGAGTGTGTATTATCGCCCCAGCGCTTGATGCCTGCCTTGCGCAACACATTATGAGAAGAGATAGAAGACGCGCGGCACCGAACACTCACGCTGTTTGTGAAATTGCGTCTAGAAGATAGTTGTTAAAAGAATGATTTGATTTGATTATCTGTGTGGATTACGATTGCGGGAATTTCCCGCATTATAAATGGGAGACCTGCGGGAATGATTAGAATTATGCCAATAGCTGGGTTTCAGTCACGTGATTATGATGACGCGCGAAATTCAGATGGAGGGCAGGGAGTGAAGAGCGCAATGGACGAGATGGAGGAAAGTCTGTACTGTACTACTTTACACGCTATTACAAGAGAAAGATATAAACAAAAAATCAAACATATGTTGGACGTGATCCTTATGTTATGAAGAGGAGCGATTTTTCAACTGAATTGAAAGATTTTCCTGCCATCGAGGCGGTAGAAATCAGCAACTACCTCGTCTTACAGACATATTTTGACTTTACAAAGTTCGGAAACGTTACACGTTACACAAACATAGCCACTTAATTTGTATTAACTCACCTTTGACGGAGTGATCACTGCTCACACGGGCATTTTCCCATTCGGCTCCTCCCGACCGCAGACGTAGGTTTGCAAGACGTTTTTCAGGAGTTTTTCGGTCAATTTCTTGCATTTCCCCCCCTTATGAACAACAACTTTTGGTACACGATAAAAACTCCTCGTGGTTTGATTGATTTAAGTAACCATAAACGACGCAAAACATAGGCATTTTGAGTTTGTTATTGTGCTTTCTAAATACAGCAAATCACTTCCTGCCCTCCATTTGCATTTCGCGCCATGGCAACGCAGTGGCGTGACGTCATATGAAAACAAGCTATTCGGTTGTTAAGTCTGACGTCACGCGTGACGTTTAGCCTCTTCCGGGCCCAAGCGCTCCGCTCGTCCACTCCAGATCCTAGACTAAATAAACCCTTTTCTTAAGGGCTTTTTTCGCTTCAGTGCCAGTTGGTGTTACTAGGGATTAAGGGATAGCACCCACTGGCGCCAAAGTTTCTTCATTCGTTTAAGATTTGTAACTTACCTTATCAACTGCAGCCATTTTCTCTTATCTTTCTCGTCACAGGGAAAGCGGTAGAATGACAGTTGAATGTCACTTGTTTTTTAACTCCGATCTATTTAAACAACACGGGAACACGTTAAAACTCGGGCGAAAGCGGTAGGTAGGTAGAGAGGACCCGGCCTTTGGACCCGGAAACAGTATTATCGGAGAGTGGTTACGTCACGACTTAACAACCGGATACCCGCAATCCCGCGCCGAAATTCGAGCGCTGAGTTCTGGACAGGAAGGATAACTCTGGGAGTTGGAAGGGGTGTGATCGCGATTCTGCCTTCTCACATCGCGATACAGGATCGTGGACCTGAGTATCGCGATTTCGATTTTATATCGCGTATCGTTACAGCCCTAGTATTGTCACTTCGATTCCTTTGTTATCTGGGTAAGCATTGGACTAATCTTTCTTTCTCTTGGATAAGAAATGTTTTTGTTCATTTTGAGTTCATTCTCACCTGTACTTCTGAATCTGTTTTACATGTACTTTCTCTTTCTTCTCGTTGTGTTCTTCTGGCTCTGCACTGCTGTTGCTGTGCCAGCTATATTCTCTCGTCCTAAATATTTTGTTGAAAATCAATCCAGAGTGCCATGCACTAAAGCATTGTGTCTACTCCTTAATAAGCTGTGGACGCTGATATTAAGTGTCTTGCGCACAAATGTTTAACCTGTCAATGATTCTGATACGTGTCTGTGCTTGTGCTATTCTGAGACTGCACTTTCAAGGATTATATGCACACGCAAACTAGTGAAAGTACATTTCTGTAGACATACTGTGAAGTCTTGACTGCACAAAACTATTAAACATTTCACGCTTATTTTCGAGGAAAAAGATCACGCATGTTGACCTCCTGTGACTAGTGTTAAAGCTGCAGTCCGTAGCTTTTTTTGGGTTAAAAATGATCCAAAATACATATTTGAGAAAATACATAACCACCTAGTGTTCAAAACTATCTGCTTGCCGTAGCTCGATTCAAAACGGTAAGCTTGTAATAATGTTTTTAATTTCAGTGGTACTGGTGGATTTCCGCGGGAGATTCGAGCATGCCTTTTACTCCAATGTCAGAACCAGAACAAAAGTTTCTTACTTGTTCGGGTGACATTTTCCGGTGAAAATTCTTATGTTGGTCATACTTCCAAAAATAATAATCTGTGATTCTGAATGACCGTATGCACACCGGCGCGGCGACTGACAGCCTCGCAGTCTCCTCAAACACTGTGTTCATCCTTGCTGTGCCGTGTCGAGGGTGTTGAAGTACAACTCACGTAAAGTTGATAATTCCGCGAATGACTGCAATTGCAGATTTCGAACAGAGATGGCGACAAAGAGGAAAAACGCCGGACTGCAGCTTTAAGTGACTATATACTGTAAAGTGAGAACATGTATCATGTATAAAATGGCAAAAAAGGCTGATCATTGACACTGGTTTGATCGCAGGGGTGCACATAACTTGTTTGGTCTGGTTCTCAAGGGAACACCTGGAGATGTTGCTTGGTTCTCACACTTTACGCCGCACACTTATCCTACAAGCTGTCATCAATTTCCTCCTGACTGCTCTCCTCACTATCTTCTTTTCTCTCAAACATGGTAGATGATATTTTATTAACATTAATGACACAGACAACAGCAGGAATATCAGGCTGTTGTCACTTTAAGACTGAATGCACGGACCGAATATACTGACATGATTTCTTTCTCAAAGGTTCACTTACTCATAACCGAGACGGGTAATTTTACATAATTTTATGTGTCCGTTCAAGCCATAGACTGTAAAAAAAGATGGACGACGCCCCTTCGCTCTCTTCCAGAACTGAAGCCGCCAGTGTCCCGATATGGCGCTGACATCTTGGGACTTGAGTCTGCGCAGACGCGATCTCGGGACCAGACCTGCGCAGTCGTGAGCCGGAAGTAAAGCCGCGAAATCAAGGCCCCGCCCTCACTCTCGCAGAATCAATCCCAAGCACACGCTCCTGCACTTTTTTTATTAATTATAGAAATTTAGATATTAAATTTAAAGCAGATCTCCTCAGTCCTACGAAGATCCCGAAAAAAAGTCTGTTGGTGCTTCAGTGACGACATCGCTCAGAGAACCTGTCAATCACAGCTGTCAATCATGACGTCACACCACCGCATCAAATAACGAACTAAAAACAAACTTATTTTAAAAACAAACACTTGAACTTACATCAGCGTGATAAAAACTACAGTAAAGGACAGAAACCATCTTTGGAAAAACTATATTTGAAGTGTAATTTAATTGTTTAGTTGGTCTCACGTGCCGTTGAATAACATGTGGAGGCGGGGTTTATGACCTATACTAGGACCGGCCACCGGGGGGCGATCGAGACGTTTTCAGGGCTTGTGCGACATGCTTGGTTCAAGCAAGGGGGTAATCCATCGACCGGAAGTTGAAGCCGGCCAGGTGCCGCCATGTTGTAGCAGAACTTCACTTGCGTTAGCATTTCCATTGACTCCCATTCATTTTGGCGTCACTTTGACAGCGAATAACTTTACATCTTAGGCGTTTAAAGACTCCATTTGTCCATTATTTATTTCTAAAGAAACACGACAATGTATAAAGGGCTCCATTACCTTCTATGTTACATTATGGCCCCGTAGAAACAGATTTAGTAAAAATAGGCTAACGATTGCGTCATAACCACTCGACTCTCTGTCGCGCTGTACAGAAATTACCGTACAGACAGGAGGAGAAGCTCGCAGGCAATCGGGGGGACGTCCCGTCAAGGGAGAAGCCCATAGATAATGAGTCCATAAAAGCAACGGAATACTTACTCCTGCTCACTCACGTCAAAGAACTCTTTGCTCAAGTTCCCCGTCTCTGCAAGATTAACGTTGGCAATTTTCACGCACAGCTACTAGAAGATTAACGTCTGTCAGACAGGTTGCTCACGTCATCAAGCTTAGTTTGAGTCGGTTTGAGTCTGCGCGTCAGGAACGGAAGTGCTCAAAAATCGCTAAAAATGGGCTTCAACTGTCTCAACTGAGTTCCAATGAGATGGCTCTGTCCACTTCTTATACTGTCTATGGGTTCAAGCGCAAGTAAATGCGAAAGACGAATCAATTTGGTGTTGGTACTCAAAAGCGCTTCCCTTCAGGTTTTCTGGTGCACATAACTGGTGCGCATGCGTGGCAAAAATGAAACAACGCGCACCAGTTATGTGCACCCCTGATTATTAATTCAAAATTTAAACCGTAAAGGCCCGTTTACATCATAAACGATAACTATAAAGATCAGATCACTATTCCGATAACTATATTAGTGTCCACACCAATGGAGAATATCGTTCTGTTTATTCTAAACATAAAACTCACGCTGCAGTTTTGCCATCTGACACTTTCAATGCTCGAGCTCTTGAAAGCAGGATGGATTCTGATTGGCTGTCAGTGTTTTTATCATTCATCAGCTGGAAAAAGCATTCTGAAATTGATAACAAAGATATTGTTTTTCTGCGGTGTTATAGTTGTGGTGTGGACTCTGCTATTCTTTTATACAGTTTTTTTTATATATCTTTATCGTTCTAGTTCTCCTCCTTGGTGTGAACGGGCCTTAAGACAATTATAAAACAAAGCAAATCATGAAACGACAAAAGCAAAGGTAACACAAAAACTTTGACATTTTATTTCAGCATGCAATTTGAAATTAATTCTATAAAATTGCAATACTAACAATTGTATAACCTCTGGGGAAAGTGAGTGTAAATTGAGTTTAGTTTGGAGCAGAGCTGTATTTGTGGTTGTCCTGAAACTGGCACTTTCTAGTCAACAGAGGGCGAGAGAGAGGCGGCGAGAGAGGGCGGATTTGCTCCGTCTGGTTCTCCTACTGGAAACATCTGGAGCTGTCATTTGCAACCCTTCTCTGGAGATGGAAAATTTTAGGTGTGCACATATTGGAAACATGTTGAAGCATAGTGAATCCCACCATTAGCAACGATAAGCATTAGCAATGCTTCTGAAACACTTGCAAAAGCATTGTGTTTGAGATTGAAATCAGGTTTAAATTCTTGTTTCTAAACGTTCGTGTTCACCTGGACATCTTGCTGTAGAACCTTTGCCATGGATCTGTAGAACTTTAATGTCTCTGGATGATGAAGACCAACATCTGTTGGTTAGTTTGCAGGCATTTTTTACGTTTATTATTCTTAAATTCTCTTTTAAAGTGTTCTTCTGACTCAGAACCAATGCAACCATTCCAGTCTGCATCTACTGGCTCCAGGAGATATCCGCTGATCATGAGCCATTAATGTCCATTTTAATGCATTCATTTAACATAATAAAGTTTTTTTGGATGACACCTATAGCTTAAAATTTGAAAAAGACAACAAAAGTCTGAGAAGTTACAATCAAAATGACTTTCAAGGACAAAATTTAATATGAACTCAAACATTTCTTGTAAAATTGTCTGAGTTGTGCGATCCATATTAATGTTACAGCACTGTTCTGTAGTAGTATGTGTATCTTTTAACACATAAAACATAACTTTATTAAGTCTTCTGAGTAATGAAAGAAATACCTAAATGAAAGAAAAGAAGAAAAAAAAACATAAGTAAGCAATACAAACTTTCCTGAAGGATATCCCAGCTAACAGGGGGGAGTTCTCAAAATTATAAATAAACATTCTTCCAGTAACGTTAACTGCACATTCTTTCACAGCTATCTTGTGTTTAATAATGTTCTCAAAACATTAGCACAAAAAAATGTATACATTGTTCATGGAAGTTTTTTTTTCCCTAAAAGTTTCTTGTTGAACATTCATTTAATGTTTTTTTTTTTTTAATGTTATTGTTACTTTTGAATGTTCTCTGAAGAAATGAAGGAACAGTTCCTGTAATGTTTGCAAAATGATGAAATGGGATGTTCACTTAACATTTGCATAACCAAGATATATTAATATATATATACACTACCGTTCAAAAGTTTGGGGTCAGTGAGAATTTTATTTTTATTTTTTGGAGGAAAGAAATCAATACTTTTATTTATCAAGGACAGTAAAGACATTTATAATGTTACAAAAGATTCTATTTCAAACAAATGCTGTTCTTTTGAACTTCCTATTCATCAAAGAATCCTAAAAAAAAACAACTGTACAACTGACAGACCAACAACTGTTTCAACATTGATAATAATAATAAATGTTTCTTGAGCATCAAATCCTCATATTATACTGATTTGTGAAGGATCATTTGACACTGAAGACACTGACACTGGTGATGCTGAAAATTCAGCTTTGATCACAGGAATAAATTACACTTTACTATATATTCACACAGAAAACAGCTGATTTACACTGGAATAATATTTAATACTATAACTGATTTTTGTTGTATTTTTAATCAAATAAGCACAGCCATGGTTAGCAGAAGAGAATTCTTTTAAAAGTATTTAAAATCGTACCGACCCAAACTTTTGAACGGTAGTGTGTATATATATATTAAAAAAAAACTGGTCATTTAGAAAATTCAAAGCATTCTTAGAAGAACATATGTTTGTGTTAGCTGGAATGAAAGACTAAATCCCTATCTTTGCTTTATCTACACAAGAGGACAGTTCTCTGGAGTGAAAATGTCTTTGTGTGTCAGAAGCAGGGCGGAGAATAAAACAAAGACGTGGTGACCGGTCCACGTTCACTAGTTGCGGTTCTTAGACTTTGAACCAGACAATTACCTCTCAAAGCAAGAAACACCAGCAGGCACAACATGTCTTTCCTTATAGCTTCATCATTTATACTATAATAATGAGCTCCTGCATTAAGCAGCTGTTCAATGAGCATCTTTCACCACAAAATGACATCAGTGGTTTCAAGGTCTGTGCATGCTATCTATGCGGCCGTTTCAGTCTCGTTTTGCTCATGCGCCAAAACAAAGTGTTTTAAAGCACATTGTAGATGTTGTATAGCAGCCATCTTGCCTCAGTTTTTAGTCACAGTGAGTGTCCTGCTGTAAATGTTTTGTTATCAAACCGTGTTTGACACAGCGGCCCAGCGCCTGAAGTCTCCATCTGCTTAAGCACTTCAAGATGTTTCTGAAGCTTGAACGCTTGTGCGAGGAAATTGTTCCTTATCCCAGTTCTCCAGGTTTTTGAAAACGGTCAAATTGTTGCAATCAACCAAATGATCATTACTAAGGATAATTAATCCTTTTAAAAAAAAAACAAAAAAAAACATTGATTTTGTGTCTGGGAGAATGAGTTCAAGCATAGATTCTGTAGGTCTCAGACCAGCATTTCAGCAAGTCGACCTCTTTGCGGGAGAAAGACGAGGGAAAGGAAAGGGATCGGGTTTCGCATGAGGGGATGGAAAAAGTAAGACTTGCTTTGGCTAGTCTTAGGAAAAGAGACATAAGACGCATTTCATTTACTGAGAAATTGTGACTGATATTTATTTTCCTAATTTGCCAATGAGAAAATAGACAGGTTTTTTTTTTTTTTTTTCAAATTTAAGTTTTTTTCTTTTTTTTTTTATGGGGCAGGAGTGATGTGGGGGTCTGGTGTTTAGATCATTGTTAAGTTTACCTGCTGTTTTACTCACAGTAAATGTAGAACACTTTCCCAGATCAGCTCAAGATGTTATAAATGTCTGTCCCCATTCTATTAAATAAAGTATACGCTCATACAATTTTCTGTTAACTCTTTCGTTCTTAAGGAGATTTTTGACTTTTTCATTGTTTTTTTATATCACATTCCCTGTGTTAATGCCAACTGCACACATTTCGGCAGAAGTGTGTATTTTTATTGGAATTTTAATATTTCACCCTCAGTTCCTTTCATATATTTTACACTAGGAACACAAAATAATTACACTCAGGACCTTAAGGACAAAATTGTCCCCATTTTCCCCAATTTCCAATCCCACTGGAAAATTGGTCCTGGAGATCTATAAATTTCATCCCCAAATTCGGTGTTGCCCATTTTAATTTTTCTGGATTAATTTTAATTAAAAACTAAAGTATATCTAATCAATTGAAGTCATAAAACTTGGGGAAAAAAGTATATATATATATAGGGCTGTCAGTTAAACACGTTATTAACAGCGTTAACGCAAACCCATTTTAACGGCGTTAATTTTTTTATTGCGCGATTAACGGTCTTTTTTTAACATGCTTTTGCAACAGGACGCGGCGCTGCGCTATGAAACCCATTCATTTCAATGGCTTGCGCCGCGCGAGGACGTTTTGTTACTTCGTCAAACAAAGCGCAAGCGGATCTAGCTAGACCGGAAACAAAACAACAGGCACGCCACACACACTTGTTTGGGCTTGCGAGCCGGCCAAATAGTAGGTTAAAGTTACGTTTTGAGTGGGTGACGAGCGCTAGACGCCGAAATGGACGCCAATAAGATTCTGAATGGAAAGTTTACTTTTAAAAAGTTGCCAAATGGTCCCATTGACAAGACCAAAGTGATCTGTGTGTTTTGTCGTTGTGAACTGAGCTATCATCATCATCGCAGCACGTCCAGTCTGAAATACCACTGATGATGGCCAAACACACACACACACACACAGCTAATGCGAATCCTCCGCCCCCTCGTCAATATCAGGACCTCGTCAGTATTTCTTTCACCCTTTTATTGATGGACAGTGTTACATTGTGTGAGAGATTATTTGCTCCAAGTGAGAATGTTAGTGTGAAATTGAACACCGTATATGCCAATGTTGTTTTCAATAAAAAACATTTGCACAAAGCAAGCCGATCCACTTTTCCATGTTGATAAGAGCATTAAAATGAGAAAAAATAATGGGACAAAAACAAATCAAGAGACATTAAGAACAGATAAAAATGTGCGATTAATTGCGATTAATCGCGAGTAAACTATGACATTAATGCGATTAATCGCGATTAAATATTTTAATCGTTTGACAGCACCAATATATATATATAAAATGTTTAAAAATTTTGTTTTTTTTACAATAATAGAGCCAAATAAAATTGAGGGTTTTTTTCAGATTTTTCTTTCTGGATTCAGTGTTTTATGATTTAATACAAATTTATTATCAAAAACTGTGTTAATCAAATGAATGCATAAAACACTGGCAAACAAATCTCTGCACAACAGAGGCTTACGGTTTAAATTAAAATGTGGATGAAAAATTGTGTGATTGTGATTTAAAAAATAATGTTTTAATAAGCTGCACTATTATTGTTGTTACTTTGAAAAGTATGTTCTACTGTACATCCTGGGAGATTGTTTTCTCAAATGAAATGGTGAATCTGTTGGTGAAGTGAGTCTCTGGAGATGAAGTTCATGTGATCATCATGTCCTCATATAGTGAGACGGCAGACGCTGAAAACACCACATGCATCACGAGTGCTTGAGACCAAACTGAGAAACGCAGAACATGCACACTTCACATTTAAATAAGTCTTTTTGCACGTTAATATTCACAGACACTAGTCCAAACTGTACACTTAATCATATTGCAATGTGATTTATTCATCCAATTGCCGTGGCAATCCATGTTATACAGTGAAATTCCATTTTTATGACTGGATTGTGATTCCGTCCATGTTTCATGATATCATATGGTCCATATTACTCGTGTGAGTCTTCTGAAATCATATGATAGCTTTGTGTGAGTCATTTTTTTATTTACTAGGCTAATGCCAGCCACTATAGTTTTCAAATCATATATGATGGCTTTAGATTTAAAATGACTTCAGAGCATGCAAGTCTTGAAATTCAAATCATATTTATTTTGGGATGAACTGTCCCTTTAAGAAACGCTGTTAGATGTGAGGTCTGCTGTGCTGGAGCTCTGGGTGTGGCGGGACAAGAGAGATGAAGGAGAGGCTCCTCCAGGATTCAAACCTTTTCTCTTTTTTTTCACTGACTGGAGGTGAATGGGGGTTGAGATAAGTGATGGGGGGTTTCAAAGGGGAGCACACTTAAACCAGACAAGATTGAGGACTCCAGTAATGCAGCAGGCAGGTGGAGACAGGCAAAAAAAAAAACTGTGTGTTGGTGGGAGAGGGATGGATGGACTGGTTTCTTTCAGTTTGCCTTTCCAAATTGAGTTTTTGAGGATGTGGCAGTGTGGTGCCACGTTCTGTGTTTTGGTTATATTATATCACAACCAAACCAAACAAATGGTATGCATATACAGTATACGACATAAAGAAGCATAAATAAAACAGATTATTGGAGTATGTTTGTTTTAAAGGAAAATACTGTTTCAGAAACAAAGGTACAAAAGCTGTCACTCAGGCGGTAACCTTTTAAAAGGTACAAAAGATTTTCTACCTTTTTTTTCCTGAGCATGTCAAAATTTCACGTTTTATTCAATGCGTTATTTGCAGTTTCTTGTGAAACTTGAAAATTGTTTCTGCTATAAAGTCTCTGCACTAAACTAAACGCACTCACTATCTCATAATCATCATTTGCTTTCACTTACAACGTCTTATGGATTTGTTGATATCAGTTTTCCGATGTGTCGTGATGAATGAATAGTGTGATACAGGAATGCTGCCTGCTCAGTGTCTCAACATGTTCACTGTGAGCAGAGGAGGGACAGACTCTCGGTGTCGAATGTCTTACCTCAATGTCTTCTCATCGCGTTGGGGTCAAGACGATGTAAACAGTCATGATGTCAGCCTAAAAATAGATGGAGAGCGGTGAGGTTTGTGTAGCGCCTTTGAGCTTTTGTTGACATTCAAGAGGTGGGCATGATGATTATGCTTTCCTCACAAGCCTGTGTTTCATCCTAATTTAAGGGTTTCTTCTTTTATAACCCTTTATTAGAATGCTTTAATGTTCCCTTATGCCACTGTCTTTTATACCGACAGCAATTCAGACCACCAAGCAATTCTTCATTTTCTTGAGTACACTTCTCTTGTACTCACCATGTAAAACACTAAACAGTGAAATATTATTACAATTGCAAATATACGTTTTTTAGATGGATATTTACAAAGTAATTTATTCCTGTGATCAAAGCTGAATTTCCAGCATCATTACTCCAGTCTTCAGTGTCACATGATCCTTCAGAAATCATTCTAATATGATGATTTGATGCTCAAGAAACATTGCTTATTATTATCAATATTGAAAACAGTCGTGCTGCTTCATATTTTTGTGGAAGCTGCTGTACTTTTTTCAGGATTCTTTGATGAATTGAATGTTTTTTTGTTACATTATAAATTTCCAGTTACGTTTGACCAATCCAATGTGGGTTTGGTTAACCACCAATTAACAAACTTACTAAATTAACATATATGAATTATATAGTATTTGCCGCATTTGAATATTTCATAGAGCCATGGATAAACTCAAGCACACTGGCTAAATGTACTGATATAATACCAATAGTTGATGCAGTGTCAAAAAGTGTTGATCAAATCAACCTAGTTATAAGGACACTCGACTAACAATTGATTTCAATCGAGTTTAAAAATATTGGATAAAACGCACTCTTTCACTGCATGACATATGGACTTGCTCACTATGGAAAATCTTCCAAATCAGTCACTTACGAGGTTCTCTTAAAGTTAGGATGCTGCCTATGTAGGCAGTGACAGCGAGGCATGAGGTTTGGGAAGAGAGCCGTTGTGTGTTGCTGGCTGTTTTTCCCTCAGCGATGATGATGATGTGGCAGGCTTGACAAATGATGTTGCGTAGTTTTTGTGTTTGCAAACTTCAGAGGACAGAGGCATCACAGTCCATCCCTTTCTCCTCTTCATCCAACATTTGATGCATCCAGCATCATCCACATCCAGCATTTTTTTTAACCTAAATGATAAAGTAATCGTCAAACACCATCAACTCAAAGCGTTTTTCCAGAGAGATCTGAGAGATCTATGAGTTTGGCTTTGTAGAGAAATGGGAAAATGTGAGAAACTAATGAGAAGCAGATACTGAAACATTACGTTTCATGATTCGGAAACAATCTTCTGTATACTTTCCAGCTCACTTTCGGAGTGAATTAATATAAAATGATCATTCATTCGATATCGATATTTGGTACCATGGGGAAAACTGCCATTTATACCACCATACAGATAATTTGTTATAATAATTTGTTTTATAATTTGGGTAATTTTGTTACAATAGCTTAGAAACAGAACAGGGAGGCTTTATTTGAATCGTTAAACTAAATTTACGGAAAAAAGACAAGTAAACAGTCAATAATATAATAAGAACAAATTGCAAACGATAGCACAAATAAATACAATAGATCAAACAGAAATAAGCATGTCTTTACATTTTTCAGGTATTAACATAGTTTTCAGGTAAGAAATGCTAAAAAAAATTACTCAAATGTAAAACAACACTGGATTATCGTCAAAAATTAAATACAGATTAATGCTTTCGATTAAAGTTAAAAAAGTGATTCAGTCAAGTCATCTTCATTTATATAGCGCTTTTAACAATGGAGATTGTTTCAAAGCAGCTTTACAGAGATAAACATACAATTTACGGTAACCGAGGTTGTTTTGGCTTAATAGCGATTTTTGAATAATGTTATTTCCGGCTAAAATTAGTTTTGATTGATTCACTTCCAGCAAAATTTCACTTCCAGCAAAATTAGCCGGATTTTCAACAACGCTTTATCTGTAGAGTGGGAAAGGGATCCTCCATAGGGAGAAGATAGTTGACACAGAGACAAGAGCAGCGAGTGATTATCTCTTTTGCAGCAGGTTTATTAGGCTGCTGTCACTTTAAGAGCTTTTGCATGGATCCAATGTACTGTTACACAACATGCGATTCTTTCAACTAGGCTATTTACATTACAAAACTGACTGTAATTACTTGAATACTTGGGAATACGGGCATTTTGACGTACCTTTGTATGTATTTAACTGTTTAAGCGCAATAAACCACGAAAAATAAGTAAATTGTGCTCACAAGCTGTTTGAGAGGTGGCTTTATGTGCAATTTTGGTGTGAGCGCGAAACCTGTGGGAATGAGTACAATTATGCCCAATGCAAGCTCTATTCAACCAGAGCGAATGAGACGAGTGAGTGAGGAGGCGGGTGTGTGTCAATTCGCAGAGAAGAGAGGGAGAGAGCACGCAGCTGGTATCGGTATATTGAGTCGGTGTCTGTTGTAAACATGACAGTAATTTTTCATAAAATACTGAATCCAACGGCCAACTACTTTGTTTGCTTTTGCCTGTGGGGTGTGAATTGGCCTTAACAGGACTGAACTTAAACTTGTGGTGGATAACAGTGCATTTCATTAACTGATATAATGTTAATATTACATCCTACTACTCTGGTTCGTACCTGTATTACATATTGATAACCACTGTAATGATAGAGGTGGTGAATGAGACACATGATAGCCTTGTTTAATGTGATTTTTGTGCATATCCGATTGGAGTCCGATCATACTTGGCAAGTGTGAACAGCAAGAAAAATCACATGAAATACGTTTTTTTACAAATCCGTAGTAATCAGTGCTGTGACTAAACATGTTGTAAGACAACATCGGTATTGCAAACTTGTCCATGTTGCTGTTGTTTTTCCGGTCTAGGCATACCAACGCAACATCATTGCCAAAGAAACCAAAGCAGATATCCCAGAAAATGAAAGCGCCCCACAGGACGCACAAATCGAATCTGATACGCAGTGTGAACAATCAATCATTTAGATCAGATTCCAACTGATGAACAAATAATTGGATTTGGACTGACTGTGTGAACGTATAGCCAATAAGTCAAAGTTCATCACAAGTATATTTTCCACAAGCTGAGGTAAATACTAATATTCAGAAGGTGCACAATATCATGCACACAAATATAAAACATCATGATAACATGTGACACTAATGTAGCATTAATCAAACAACAATAAAGATGTAGAGCTAACGTCAAGATGTAAAGTAACGTCTAAAGCAAAGAGTTGTAGAAAATCAGTTTACTGGTTTTCACTGTATATTATAAGATGAGTGTTGGTTTTTACTTCCAAAGTCTGTATTTAACAGCATTTTACTGTAAAATTCCTGTTAGATCTATTCAAAACCAATATATAGAGCTTTACTATTCTGTGAGATATACTCTCTCTGATTTTAGACCCTTATGTGGTGTGAAACAGTGAAAAACAGCAGAGCCGGTAACAGAGGAGGGGCCTGAGTACTTGGCCAGACTTTCCATGCTGTGACAAGGGGAAGAAAAAGACCAAAAACACAACCATGCTGCGGTCTGAGAAACGACTCAACTTAATATGGCCATCTGCACTTAGCCAATCAGAGGGCTTTTGCATAAGCTCCGCCTTCCTATATTAGAACACTTTGAGCTTATTTTTCCACCATGTCTTTGTCTTATTTTTCTGGGCAAATGTGACGATGTAGAGAAAATGAAGTGCAGACATGAAGTAGAAGCTGAGCGCATTGTGTTACTGTGACCATGTGACCTTCACCGAAATGTTATCTGCAACTTATCGTGTGTTGAAACACTGTCTTGTTTAAAAAAAGTATTTTTTATAGAAAGCATGTTCTCTGAATCCAGCATCCTCTGCACTGACATGTTCTCTCACATTATCTTGTTCAGTGTTCGTTTAGTCCTGGCGCTCATCTCCGCTCTTTCCAGTTTCCATCCAGACCCTTCTGTGTGTCTTTCCTGGTATTTCCTGCGAGATATTTGACGGCACAGATTTCTGCTTCCCATCTGTACGTGCTGAGTTCAGAGAGGCTGTAAATCACTGGAGGCGTGTCAGCCGAGCGCTTTAACCTGCTGGCTAATTTCGAGGTTTTTCACACTCTTAAACTGTTGTCTCGCGTTTATGTCCCTAAATAGTGCAGATGCAGGAGTTTTTTAGTGTGTAGAGCACCTGTCTGACACACAAACATAGCCTGAAGATATGGCTTATAAATATACAAAGCTTTTGTGTCAGTGATGCGCAGCAGTTTGAGACTATATTATAAATTATGTGTACTTATTTGATTTACATTTAATTTAGCAGACGCTTTTATCCAAAGTGACTTACATTGCATTTCAAGGTACACATTTACATTCTTATCAGCTCTTGTTTTCCCAGGGAATCGAACCCAATACTTTGGCGTTGCAAGTGCCAACGTTTGAGCTACAGGAAAGTTACATGAATCTAGCAAAATAGTTTATTTTAAAACTTAATTCAATATATATTATGTGAAAACAAACATACACCACCATTCAAACGTCTCTATTCTCACCAAGGCTGCATTTATTTAATAAAAAATACAGTAAAAGCACTAATATTCTGAAATATTATTAGAAATTCAAATTATATATTAAAATGTCATTTATTCCTGTGATCAAAGCTGAATTTGCAGCATCATTACTCCAGTCTTCAGTGCCACATGATCCTTCAGAAATCACTCTAATATGAGGATTTGATGCTCAAGAAACATTTCTGATTATTATCAATGTTGAAAATAGTTGTTCTGCTTCATATTTCTTTATGAAAAACTGTGATTTTAAAGGATTCTTTAATGAATAGAAAGTTTTTATTTGAAACAATTTAATGCATCAAAAAACAATCGTACTAACCTTTTATTTTTAAGAGTGTCATAATAAATGATGCAAAAAGTAATTCTCAAATTCCCTCTCACACACATTTGTTTCCTCAGTCATGTTCTGCTCGTTCCCGAAGGCTCCTCCTCTCTTCTGAAGGCTGTGTTTCTTCCTCTGGCCAACAGAAGGCGTCTCGCAGGGATGGGGATCGTTCACTCGTGGTGAGCAGTTCTGGCAAGTCTTCTGGTCGAAAGCCAGACTCAATTTAGCACCCGAGGCCCACGCAAATGTTCCGGTATGGGACTGCATCTGCGTTGATTATCCACAATATATAAAGCCCCGCTATCAATCACAGCATCAGAGAATACTTTGTAGACAGCGCAGGAACAGTGCAGTGACAATTTGAACATTCAATTCAAATCAGAAGTTTAGAAGTTGGAATTAGTGAAATGTTTGCTACAAAAGCATATAGTATTAATGCTGAAATGTGTGGTCCCAATTACTGGCTCATTCAGAAGGCATCTTTATAGACTATTGGCCCACAGGGAACTACAGCAAACCCGCTGGGAAAGACTTTATATGACCTACAGACAGTGTTTATTGAAAACCCTGTGTTTGGACCGGTCTTGGATGATATTTTTAACATGTATGAAAGTGCATTTGTTACCATAACATGAATGTGACACTGGTAAAAAAAAAATAGCAGAGCAGAGAATACTTTTTCCCAATTAAATGTATTAAATAAAAGATCCATTTTTTTTTTTGCTCACACTCCATGAAGACAATAATTAGTATTTAATTCTTATTACTCTGTCATTTTTGTTTTACAAGAAAATACTTTTTACTTCAAAATTGCATGTTAAATTCAGTGCTACTTGCTGTTTCTTTTGTAATTGTATGTAAATTTACTATCAGTTGTCTTAAAGTAAATCCTAGTGACATAGTAGAGTTCCACTAAAATGTCAAAGGATAAAGGAAAAAATGAGTCTGTTCCACTTTTTTGAGCAAGTCTGTTGGTTCACTCAGGTAAAGCTGCACGTCTTGGTGCGATTCCAAAAGAAACTGGGATGTTTTTCCACTGGCAATGTTCACGCTCAGCCTGAAACCATCTGGAGTTATCACTGAGTTTTCAAACATCTCTGAACGCCAGTGAACTCCTCGCGAGAAAGAGAAGAAAAAAAAACCTCTCAAACTTTCTAATATCTAATTTTGGACCGTTCTTTTGGTCTTGCTAGTTTGAGAGGAATCCATTTCTCAGACAAGATTTTGTGTCAATGAAATGTGTTTTTCTTTAGGTTTTTTAGGGTTCAAAGGTTCATGTGTGATTTACACCACCCAGATTTCTCCGTCTCTCCAGAGACTCCTCGAGACTCCTCCTCTCCTACTAGTCTTCTCTTTTTCTTTACTTCCTCTATTAATTTGTCATAATTTACGTACAATTTCTCATAGTTTTTTTAATCTCCAAAAGTTCACACATAAAGAGCATAAAATGCACAAGTCTGAAAGGTTATGTTGAATTAATAATAATAATAAAATGTTACAAGATATTATTAACTCTCTCTGAATAATCAGATCCAATTTCAAGTCCATTCTTCCCTACTATGTAGTATGCGAAAACATGGCGGATGTATCCGAATTTCTTTCATACTACCCATATTCATACTATACTATACTTTTTATGGTCGCGAAGTAAATTCAAATGTAGTTCCTGCTCAGACAGTATGCATTTTCAGACGGACCGCATGTTTAAGCTGTGATCCAGATTCAGATCAAATGACTTAACCTGACAGACAAAAGGAGAAGAAATGGAGCGCTCACTCACTGGATTGACTGGATGGCTCCCAGAAACGAAACCTCTGAGAGTCTTTCCCGTCCGTGGGTGTGTGGGACAGACACATCCCTCTAAACATTTTTAAAGAGCTGCTTTGCCACTTTTTTCCTTGTTTGGTTTAACAGCCTCTCATTTTGGTCGTATATTTTAGGCAGTTTACTGAGCCTTAACCAAGTGCCGGGTGAGTCCACAATGAGATTTTCTGTGCCCTGTCACTTTCCCTGTGACTGTGTGTGTGTGTGTGTGTGACCTCTGCTGACCATGACTGGCCTATAATTTAAACCATCACAGTTTCATTGTATTATAGTGTGTTCATGTGTTCTTTTGACTATCCCATGAAAAACAGTCAGTTCTCATGTATTTATGTGGGTGCATGTGATTTGTAAGGCAGTTATAAGGACTGTTTAAGCATTCAGATCAAATTCATGTGCCCTTCAAAAGTGTCCCGTTTCCGCTTTAGAGTAAATAAAAAAGGCTATTCAAAAGGTCATTGCAACTTTAACTCAGCGTTCAGTCTTTCCGCTTGCAAATGCCGTCATGTAAATAGCGAATCCGCCATGGCGCAAGCGCAACTGGCTTTTAAAGGGAATGGGAGACGAGACTCTGGTTGGTTTATTTCACATTACGCCCAAAACACACCCATTACTCATTAAGCGAATAGGGACAGCCCTTTTAGACCATTTTTCCCGTCGTTAAACTAGCAAAAGTGTATTCGGACACGCACTAACTGTGCTTTAGACCATACGCTTAGATCGTTAAAATAGTGCCCTCAGTCTCTCTAAACCCTCTTTTTTGAAAGACTCTTCTCTGATTGGTCAGATGGCCCAGTCTGTTGTGATTGGTCGGCCACTTACAGCGCGTGACAGAAACCAAACGCCCATTATACCATATCTTAATTTCAGCTCTGGAGGCTTCGTCAGCGCTTGATACACAGTGATACAAACTGTAATGATGCTCTCAGTTTTTCAATTCGGTGATCATCCTTTAGGAGTGCATGCAAAGTGGACTTGCTTTTGTAACGGAGAAAACTGCGTCGCCTTAACATGTCGACGACACAAACCAAACTCTTCTAGTCTCAGCTACAACGACAGTGTTTGAGGGCGGGGCAAAGGAGACGTTGTTCACAGGCAGCCAATGAAGACCATAGACTGGCATTATGTAAATTTGTTACATTGTTACATAGGTATGTAACAGGAAGTGAGACTGGAAGTGCTGCCGACTCATTTAAGCTGTTCAGAATGGAGAGAATAACTTTATTTGTCGTGCACTTTATCTTTAAAACCTTTTACGTTAACAAACAGCTATATTACACACTGCATGAAAGGTAATACTCGAAAAAACATAATAGTTTAATACAAACTATAACAGTGTCTCAATGGCACTGAAATAACATTGCTGCTCTCTGTGGACATCTGAAAATGGTTATTATGGTTTCCCTGGTGATGAAAATAAATGATCTTTCTAGTTCCACATCAGAACATATGGTGTACACCAGTCTCTCTCTCTCTCTCTCTCTCTCTCTCTCTCTCTCTCTCTCTCTCTCTCTCTCTCTCTCTCTCTCTCTCTCTCTCTTGCTCTCTCTCGCTCTCTCTCTCTCGGTCTCTCTCTCGCTCTCTCGGTCTCTCTCTCGCTCTCTCTCTCTCGCTCTCTCTCTCTCGCTCTCTCTCGCTCTCTCTCTCTCGGTCTCTCTCTCACTCTCTCTCTCTCGGTCTCTCTCTCGCTCTCTCTCGCTCTTTCTCTCTCGGTCTTTCTCTCGCTCTCTCTCTCTCTCTCTCTCTCTCTCTCTCTCTCTCTCGCTCTCGCTCTCTCTCTCTCTCTCTCTCTCTCTCTCTCTCTCTCTCTCTCTCTCTCTCTCTCTCTCTCTCTCTCTCTCTCTCGCTCTCTTGCTCTCTCTCGGTCTCTCTCTCGCTCTCTCGGTCTCTCTCTCGCTCTCTCTCTCTCGCTCTCTCTCTCTCTCTCGCACTCTCTCGCTCTCTCTCTCTCGCTCTCTCTCTCTCTCTCTCGCTCTTTCTCTCTCGGTCTCGCTCTCGGTCTCTCTCTCTCTCTCTCTCTCTCTCTCTCTCTCGCTCTCTCTCTCTCTCTCTCTCTCGCTCTCTCTCGGTCTCTCTCTCTCTCTCTCTCTCTCGGTCTCTCTCTCGCTCTCTCTCGCTCTCTCTCTCTCTCTCTCGCACTCTCTCGCTCTCTCTCTCTTGCTCTCTTTCTCTCTCTCTCTCGGTCTCTCTCTCGCTCTCTCGCTCTTTCTCTCTCGGTCTCTCTCTCGCTCTCTCTCGCTCTCTCTCTCTCGGTCTCTCTCTCTCTCTCTGTCTCTCTCTCGCTCTCTCTCGCTCTCTCTCTCGGTCTCTCTCGCTCTCTCTCGCTCTCTCTCGCTCTCTCTCTCTCTCTTGCTCTCTTTCTCACTATCTCTCTCTCTCTCTCTCTCTCTCGCTCTCTCTGAATTTAAACTTAATAGCTGAAATAGTGAATATGGTGAATGTGTCTAAAAAAAGAAAACATTTTATAATTTTCACTGTGATGGAGAGCTACGAAAACATTAGTGTTTCTTCTTCCTTTACTAAAGACCCCAAACTGGAGGAAGACTCTTCTTTTTTCATTTGAAGACTGTGTCTTCTCTTCGGGTCAATGAACGCAACCCGTCACTTACAGTGCATCAGACGTGGCAACACTAAAAAAGCGAGTGAGTGAGAGGAAAAGTTAAGGGAAGACTGTGGTCATCACTGCACATTACAGTCCTTCCTATTCACCGCAAAACTGTGGGTTTGTGAAAGTAAGAGAGAAAGAGAACATATTGCCTGAGTTTGGGGAGGGTGAAGAGAGCGCTGTACATTCTTTTCCATTGAAGTCACTGTTTCTGCTCTATTCTCAAGTGCTCTGGGAGGCCGGAGCAGAAGCAGGAATATGCCTGAGTCCCGCGTTCAGCAGATCTGGATGTAATGGATCTAAAAACTGATTTAGATCTTGTGAAATAGATTATGATTGTTGTTGTTGACTTGGACAGGGTTAAGGCCATTGCACACTGAGTCCGAAATTCGCATCCGAAACATAAAAAAAATCGGATCGGGTTCGATTTTCTGCGTTTTTCGCATCCGTAGCAAGCAGTTTGAATGGAGTTTGAATGGTGTTTTGACAATTCAGAGCCACCGAATCACGAATACGAAAAACGCATGCAAAAATTTCGGACTTCAGTGTGCAATGGCCTTTAGAGTAAAGATTGACAGAAATATTTAGATTTATAAAAGTATCTTTGCTGAATGCTCATGTAACGGAGGCCAGCTAGTAGTTGCTGTGCGAGTAAACCTCACTCCTCTGATCTCAAAAGGCTCTCTAGCGACAGATGCTAGCGGCTGCAGTCTTTAGCCTCCTTGTTAGAGCACATGACTCTCATGCCGGAGACCTGGGTTCAAGGCCCGCTCGGAGCGGGTCGAGTGGGACCCGGGTGGAGGGGTTACACTCACATACATACTTTACTACCCAATACTATACAATACACCCATACTTTCCTTCTCTCTGTGCAACATGAGCTGTAATCTCTACAGGACAGGGATGGACAGCATGTGTTCATTATGCTAGGACTCTAGTAGGACATGATTTATCAAGCTTATTCTTTTGAACAGGTCGCATTTTTTTTATTGTACTCTACCCACCCAGTAAATTGCTTTTACTAGTACTAAAAGATGAAACTTAAAGCTTTTGTTTTCTGGTTTCACAGACAGGGTTTAGATTAAGCCTGGATTAGGCCTTAGTTCAATTAGGACATTTAAGTAGCTTTTATAAATGTTCCTTAGAAAAAAACGAAGATATTTGGAAGAATGTTGGTAACCAAACAGATCTCGGGCCCCATTGGTCCCACCAGACTCTCGTACAGTTCATTTGTACAGAGAGTGTGGCCTCGCTTCATTGACAAGCGTTAGCTTCCTTGTAGACGGGTACTCTGTTGAAGTTTAAAACTATTGGATCTGCCCAGAGTCACTCTGGATCTGCCATAACCAATCGCTGATGTTTGGTCGTGACGTATGACGACTCAAACTAGCGCACGACATCAACGTCATCGTTCTCAGCCACTCCCTCTGTTCACTGATTGGACCAGTAAAAAATTGACCGGAGAAAACCAAAGAATACACCACAATCCCAGACGTAGTACTGAAGGAAAATGAAAATTGAGCGGAAGTACGTAGAAGGGCGGAGCCAGGCTACCATTGACTGCCATAGTAGGAAAAAAATTCTATGGTAGTCAATCGGGCCTTCCAAATATCTTCCTTTGTGTTCAGCAGAACAAAGTAATTTATACAGGTTTGGAACAATTTGAGAGTGAGTAAACGATGACAATTTAAAAAAAAGAATTGGGTGAACAACCCTTTAAGCCTTGTCTGTGAAACCGGGGTATGATGTAATCAAGTCAGTCTCACTCCCCTCTCAAATTAGTTAAATATTTGCATGCATAATATGATTTAAACCAATAGTAGTTTTTTTATTGTTTGTTTTTATTAAATTTTAAACCCAATGGTTGGGTTTGTCCATATTTGACTCAAACATGGGTTGAAACAACCCAGTACTTTTTGTCCAATTTTCAAATCTTTTTTTTTTTTTTGCTTGAAATCAAAAATCATAAAGTTGTGTTTCTCCTTGTAGCCGGTTGGTTTGCTTCATGGTTAATAACTCCTAAATGAAGACTTTTTTAAAAAATCCCTATATATGGGAAAAATACCATAAACGATATTTCCTCACACACATGTGAGTATACATATATTTTATTATTTCCTTCATCAATCATTATTTTCAAAAACTTTTAAACATATTGCTCACAAAGTATTTTTACATTTAATTATTTCAGGATGTTTTTTCAGATCCGCCTGCTTGTGTTATTGTCCTTGTCTGTTTCACTGGTTTTTCATTGTTTGATTACGTTTTCTGTTGTCTGTTATTCATTGCTTTGGTTTGCTTTTGTGTATAATGAGCTTTCTTTCTGTCAGTTTTTGTTCGGTATTCGTTGTTAAGTTTGCAAATAAAAGACTGCTGCACTTAAATCAAGCTTTATTTTCCTCCCTATACTCTTCAACCACCTGTGACAATATATGGAGTATCATCACTAAAAAAAAACTATTAAATACATTGAAATATTATGAAATATACTGCTTTATCTGCTATAATTTCCTCTCATAAAGTCTATAACAGTTTCCTGCATCGGCTCTCGTGGATTAAGGGATTCTTCTTCATACTGTCAGAATAATATAGTGGGTCAAAGCCGTGCGAGTCAACCTGCTGTTGCTCTGCTTTGATTGGCCGGTTCTTCATGGCGGGGTTAACCTCTGATATGTAAGTGGCTGATATGGAAAGCTGCAGTGGGATCAGCCAGAAGGACAGATGGATTTACCTGATGTGTTCAAGTGAACAGAAAAGATCCATCAGGAACAGAGACAGCGACTGGGAACTGGGAACCGGGATGGAGAGGAGGAAGCATAGATTATTTTAGTGGTGCTCCCTGGCAGGTTGTGTGTTTGAGGAATGAAGAGGTGCTGGCTCGTCTTTCACAGCGCATCGACACAGCAACAGGACTTGGCTGCGTTCAGGGAATTTCTCTCTTGTACGGTTTTACTTACAAAGTTACACAAAATAACTGCCAAATCAAGTCATCCCTTAAGAGTCTTCAGTTCCTGTTAGAGACACCTGTCTCAGTGGTTGGGAGCATCTCAGACCACCTGTTTCAGGTGAAGGAATATTTTGTAGACACTTAAAGTCTTTTAAATGATTTGTCACATCATATTGTATAATGCAAGCTATGAGTATATCAACCTTTGTATCATTTTAAAGCTATTTTTCTTTTTAAAGAATGCAACAGTCAGGCTCCGGAAGTAAAAATGTATTTATTCCATATGGTAACTGATTTTAAGTGATCATTTATAAGCCGTTAAAGACAGACCTATACTGTGAGCTACAAGGTTTTTAACTTTATATTTATCAAAATATCCTGAAAAAAGTATCACAGGTTATACAAAATATTGAGCAGCACAACTGTTTCCAACATTGATAACAAATCGTCATATTAGAGTGATTTCTGAAGGATCATGTGACACTGAAGACTGGAGTAATGATGCTGAAAATTCAATTTTTGCGTCACAGAAATAAATTATACTTTAAAATATATTAAAATAGAAAACTATTAATTTAAATTGTAATAATATTTTACAATATATAACTTTTTTTTCTTTTTTTTTGATCAAATAAATGCAGGTTTAATGAGCATAAGAGACTTCTTTCAAACACATAAATTGTAGTTTCCAAACTTTTGACCGGTATTGTATGTGTGTGTATATATATGTATATATATTCAAGTAATGATTCTCAATGCTTCTTGGCATTGTAGTTCTTTCTTTCATTAAACCTATAAAGTTCAGTCTTGTATCTTTGTCGTTTTATTCAATTTTCAAACAATTGTTTTTGTTTCAAATTAACGTTTGTAATGTTGTGATTCTCCTCCTAGCTGGTTGGTTTGTTTCATAGCTTATAACTCTTTAACAAGGAGTTTTTAAAAATCCTAATGAGAAAAATGAATGGCAAACTAGCTAAAAAAAACATGGGTTGGCACTGTTGCACTCTATTTAAAAGGTAGCAGACCACAATGCAAACCATCTACAGTATGCAGAATAAGATGCAAACACGGGTCATTTAGAAATCATAACCATTTTGTCATCACATTTCGATGTCCATTCAGCAATTTGGTCCGCAGTGAATGACTGCAATTGGGGAGATAGCCGTTCATTTTAGAGGACACTTAATTATACAAGTCTTAAAGGAACAGTAACAGTCTCTTAATTCTCTTTCGAAACTAAATTATGTCAAGGAACTCTGACTAATCTTCTAATCCTATATAAAACTGTAAAAAAATAAAACATAATTTTATGGTAAAATACCGGCAGCTGTGGTTGCCAGAACTTTACCGTCAAAAATACAGTAGCAACGTTATTGGTTTTACAGACTTAACTTAAAATTTACAGTAATAAACCGCATTTCATTATCTGAAATAATGTTAATTTACCGACCTTTTGAAGTACTAATATCTGTTTTGTACCATTGTAATACACTGACAACCAACAATCATCACAACAGTGATGAGTCACATGATCAATTAAAGCTCATCACAAGCAATCTTCCACAAGAAAGTTAACACTAATATATAGGAGCTGCACAGTCTGATTCGCACAGACATTAAACACCGTCATGGTAACACACATGAAATTTTAAAATGCAAGAAACACTAATTTAACAACATTACATAAAACCCTAATGTACATAACTGATTAGAAAACTATGAAGAAACATAGTTATTTCAACAAAAATACATCAAATGTGAAGTGTCACGCAGGGAATTGTGGGAATGCCAATTTACGTTGTAAATTATACAGTGAGTTGTTCTTTTTCACTTTCAAAACCTGTAAATTTAACGGTATTTTCCAGTAAAATTACATTAAATGTACCATTAGATCTATCACAGTTATTTACCGTATATAGTAAGGATTTTTTCCTTAAACCAATTAACAGTTTTGCACTGTTGCATGTTTACCGTTAAAATCACGATAATTTTTTACAGTAAATGCAACATGACATCATGACTGCGTAAACATACACGCCACTTTCAAGTCAAGTGGCGTGTTATCCATACGCATTTTGAGCTATCCGTGTGTATGTCCACGCTGAAATCTTTTGCGTGTATGTCTACGCCATTAAATGTCCGAGTGATTCCGCGTGTGATACGCCGTTAAATGTCCGAGCGAAATGAAGCAAAATCTATATCTACATCTGTGGAGCGATATTTCTTTTCCTAGGATGGTAGGAGAACACTCATAAATGGTATTAACCCCAGTGACGGGTAGGTTTAGGGACGGGGTTGGGGTAGGTCATATATCTATATATACATAATACAGTAATATAACGTTAAGTCAAAGGCGTTGATAAACACGCTGAAAAGCGATTATGCGTGTTGATAGCACGCCAAAAATGGAAATACGAATTGGCGTGTCATACATACGCCATTTCATGAGATCAGTCTGGTAAATGAGTCCTTTTAAGATTATTAATGAACATAAAGCACACTGAAAGCTGTACATCTGTTTAACACGTTAGACAGATAGTTTGGATTCCACCATTCAGAGACATGTTACCCTGTTTCTCACTGTGCAGGGTTTGAGATTTGTGGGTGATGGGCTGCAGTTCGCGAGGTCTGACTCAGACTCATTCTGCTTCTCTTCCTGTTCAGGATTTTCCAGATGCTTCATGAGACAGTCTCCCGCATCTGTGTGCCAGGCAAGCCTCTTTATTCCGTGCACATACAAACTTATACATTCTCCCGCCAATCCCTCTCTCAGCTCAGCTGTGGTCTTTGTCATACCTTCTCATTTGGCTTTTCTCATTCTGTTCCTGACTCCATTTTTCCCTCTCACATTTCTCTATCTGCATGTGCTTCGTCCTGCAGCAGTATTTATGAGTGTTTGTGCGGTGGCGTCAGGGGATGATGATGTTTCCAGACACAGCGCTGAGCTAATTCCCCCTGCTTTGCTCACACACTGCTCTCTCAACTCCTCTTTTACTCAGAAATACAACAATTTTTAAAAAAGGATTCTCCTCACCTGCCCAGAGACAGATTTCAGGAATGCCACTGCCAGATTTGTTATGACTTTTACATTTTCTGGCAATTTGCATTTACACCTTATACATTTAGCAGATGGTTTTATCCAAAGTGACTTGCATTGCATGATGCATTCAAGGTTTGATCAGTTCATGCATTCCTTGTGAATGTAATCTGGCAATTTCCATGAAAAATTTAAGGGGGAAAAAAAGTTAAGATGCCACTGAAATTAACAGCACTTTGAAGAAACAAAATAGTCAGTATGTGGAAAAATGATCAAAATAATTATAAAATGATATCATAATTAAATCTGGTGCAGCTCAACATGTTTCAACAATGTGTTTACATTTATCTAACAATTGAGCTTTCCTTTTTTTGCATTGGATAGAATTACATCAAATTCAAATTGGAATTAAATTGTATTGTGTTAATTTATGAGTCACCACATCAAAGCTTGATCTTGTTGAGGTCTTGGAGAAGCTCATGCTGACGTCCTAAAGCTTGAATTGGTCTTCCCCATTTTAAGCAGGGAGGGATTTGAACAGGGACAATTCTCAGACCTCCTCAAAGGACATATATAAGTCTAAATCACAGCAAATGTTTAGACGCGTGGCACAATGTATAAAAAGAAAGAGAGAGAGACATCAACCTATGTACCTTCAGATACCTTCTCCTCTGTTATGAGTGACTTTCATTCATCCATTTGGTAGATGCTTTTATCCAAAGCAACTTTCATCAGCATATTTCCGAGGAAATTAAACCCATGATCTTGGCTTTGAAAGCATTCTGCACTACAAGTTGAGTTACAAATAACACATACAAAAGAGAAAGAGAAAATATTGAGTAGCCTCCAGCTGTTTACTACTGACAGTAGTTAATGCAAACAGGACAACAAACACCCTACGAGGCTTCTCAGCCAGAGAGCGAGGAACAATGTATTAGAGAGGCAGTGGAAAAGCTGTTTTTCAGATATGTCTCTGGACAGAGGTTTCTGATGTCTGCCAGAGCGGCTGTAACTCGTGTCTGGAAGAGACTGAAGATTAAGCCTGAAAAAACACATCTGTCATGTGTTGAGCCTTATGTATTGTATCATACAGCCTGAAGCTTTTCCAACCATTACGTGTTACATCAAAAAAAATCACTCAATATATAATATACTACTAATAAATCGACTTAGTTTTTGTAATTATAAACTTAATTTAATAATTACATTTCTTTTCTTAGCGTTTTGAGTCATTTTTCAGCTGTTTGAAATGTTTTTATTTCCAATGTATTCAGTTCCCCGGTGTGTTTTCCCTTCAGTAGTGTTGTGTCGTGAGTTCCAGCTTCACATTATCTGTAGTCTGGGTCGAATTCAGTCATATTTTCCATTCTGTTTCTTTCTGGTCTTGTCTGTCTCTGACTGCGGATGAAGGAGGGGATGTGGGCGTGTCTATAGAAGTGGGCGTGTCTACTGAGCTCAGCGACTAATGAGAATAAGATGGACTATAAGAGAGAAACTGGTCTCTAACTTTCCAATGTTTGGGGTCTGTAAGGTTAATACTTTTATTCAGCAAGGATGCATTAAAAGTGACAGTAAAGACATTTATAATTCTACAATGTTGTTCTCTGTCAATCAAAGGATCCTTAATGTACCCTAAATTAATACATGATTAACTAACTGTATTTTTTTCTATGTACATTTCTGAAATGCTCTTTCTGTAAAGCTGCTTTGACACAATATGTATTGTGAAAAGCGCTATACAAATAAATTTGAATTGAATTGAATTATCACTTTCCACAACAAAAAAAATGATTTTCAACATTGATAATAATCAGAAATGCTTCTTGAGCTGCAAATTATCAATGTATTTTTGGATCAAATAAATGCAGCCTTTCAAATAGTGTACAGTCATATCTAATGTCAGAGATTCAACAAGGTTCTGGAAACATTCCTCAGAGATTTTTCTCCATATTGTCATGAAAGCATGACGGAGTTACTGCAGATTTGTCGGCTGTACATCCATTATGTGAATCTCCTGTTCCTCCACATCACAGAGATGCGCTATTGGATTGAGATCTGGAGACTGTCATTTGAGTTTAGTGAACTGTTCAAGAAACCAGTTTGAGATGATTTGATATACTGTATTATTTAATACCTTCACAATGTAGATTGTGCAATCATGGTGCATTGCTGGATGTCTGAACAAAACAAGAAATCGTTTTTACAACCTTTACTGGGGTGGTCCAACATCGGGTGGGGTTGGAGGAGGGCCATGCAACAAGATCCATGAGCTCGGTTTTCTCCTCCTTCTCCTCACACGTTTTTTTCGCAATTCTGCTGGTGACGTGGTTTGAGAAAAGAGCACAGTGACCTTTGATGAGTTCAAAGTAGGGATGGCCCGATACCATTTTTTTTCAAACCGATACGAGTACGAGTATTTACATTTGTGTACTTGCCGATACCGAGTACCGATACCGATATTTCTACCGCAAAAGTAATAGGCTCCTAGAAAAGAAGACGACTATTTTAGAACACAGGTTAGAAGACTGTTTTTATTTTCTTCTCTGCTTGTTTTAACAAGTCTAAAAATAAATAAAAATTAGTAAAATAATAAATGTATTAACACACAAACCACTGTTAATTTAACATAAAAGCAAGCAGGCTACTGCGTGCATGGTCTGGCATGACTGAATGCGCGCAAAGTGCGCTCCCTTAATAAATCCTAAAAGCTGACAGTTCATCGCGATCTCACACATCTCTGTTATTATCAATGAAGCTGACTGCACAATCAATCTTTCATAATATCCACACTTTGTTTGTTATAATTAGAGGATTTGCCAGCATACAGAATTCAGCACTGAACAAAAAAGTCCGTTTTGAGCGGTGAGGGGAGTCTATCTTAAATGCTTCTGATTGGCCATTGCGTTCAAGAAATCAACACATATGTCTGTGATTGGCTACATCGCTCAACGCTGTAACCATGTTATGAATAGAAACTCTGGCCTGTAAATCGTTTCTATTTTGTTGTAGTTGTTCTTGTTGCTTTTCTGCAAGAGATGAATAAAAATCTTTTAGTTTTTATGTTTTATTCATAGATATTTCTAGTTTGCGGGAGTCCCGCGAATCGTTTTATTCTCCCGTAACCCGCACACACAGAGTGAGTGCATTACCGCCCGCGCGCGCGCTCGGCCATCAGATCTATGATGCGTCTTCAGATGTTTAATTAGATTGCTGGTGTTAAACGATGTACTTTCTTTCCCTCCTCTCGACACCTTAGCTGAACATAACTCACAGTCTGCCTTGCTGTTGTCATCATCCCTTATCTTGAAATGAGCCCAAACCGCCGACATTATACTTTCCTATGCCTCAGTTCACCTCGACAAAGCACTCGCGGCGGCCAGTTTCGTTTTGCAAAATGTACTACGTGGTATCGGTGCGTGGTATCGGCGAATTGTTATGAGTACGAGTACGAGTATATTAGGACAGTATCGGCCCGATCCCCGATGTCAGTATCGGTATCGGCCCATCCCTAGTTCAAAGCTAATCTAGGTTGTGAATTAATTTCATACAGCCTTTCATTAAACCTCAGCTTTCCTGACAGTTTTGCAAAAATAGAGAAGATTCTCAAATGCAGGAAAAAAAAACTATTTGACAGAGCAAGAGATGCTTTTGTCCGTAACTGCATCACTGTCACTAAACGTCCAGCACTTACGCTGAGACAGTAAAATACTGGCCTGTGAGATGAAATGAAGGGGCTTCTTTCTCTTTAAAGACAGAGGGAGTGAAAGCCATATGATTACAAAATGACTACATATCACAATGATTCCAGCTTTCCAAAGTGCTAGACTGCCAAGCAATCGGAAGAAGGCTTCCACCCTGTAATCGACTTTTTCTTTTTCTTTTTTCATTTGTTTCAATGCACAGCTTCTGCTGTATTGCAAGGAATTCGTTAAAGCAACTGTGCATTGAACTCAAGGTGGCAGCATGAAGACACTTGTTGAAAGAGATATTTGCACCAGGTAGAGTTTGCCCTCAGGGGTTTGTCTATGATTCATTTCTCTTTATCAGTCCACATGTCTTTGGAGTGGGAAGGAGATTCAAAATTGGCCCTAGATTTGTGTAACATCAGTCGACTTTCAATACTAAAAGTGTCCAATGTTTAAATGTTTAAATAAAGACTTGTTGGAATCCGATCTGCGTAACCTTTAGCCTGTCTAGCTGGCCTGAGGATACCAATCACTTCTTAAGGAGTGAAGGGGTGGAGAGCAGGAGGAGAAGAGAGAGAGAGTGGGCGGATCAGGGTAAATCACCTCGTTGACATCGATGAACGCTTGGAAAGCAAATAGAATGCAAAAACAGAAATACTGATTTATACTGATTTTTCAGTGTAAAAATAGATGCTATCTTACAGGATTCATTTAAATTCTTGCTCTATAAGTAGTTCTCTCAACAGAGAACTTTTGCACTACAATTTTGTGCCATTTGCCACAAAAATGTAGATAATATAATATTAATGAGATAAAATATCACTTAAAGGGATAGTTCACTTTAAAATACATTTTTGGTATGTTTTAGCTTACCTCAAGGGCATCCAAGATGTAGGTGTCTTTGTTTCCGCAGTAGTTTCAATTTTGATATTTTTAGGTCAAACCGTTCTTGTCTGTCAGTCATATAATGCAGGTCTATGGTCACCACCTCAAAGAGCATGCACAGAGAAGTCCAAATTAAACATGATTTAATGACTCGTAAATGTAAGTACACATTGATGGCCTAAGACACGAAACGAGCGGTTTGTGTGAGAAAACGAACCCCTTCCCCAAATTCTGTGTTCTAGAGAAGTCATATTACACTTTTTTTAAAGCCCTTTCTCTTAATAACACATTTCCAGATGATCAGCTATGACACATTACCACTTTGAGATGTAGTCACCAGTATTTATATGTTATTGTTTAATCCAACCATGTAAAAAAAGAAAAAGGAACAAAAAAAAGATTTGTTCTGCATGAATACAAAGAAGCATTTAACTCCTTTTATTTTTTATTTAATCTGTTTTTGACCTATTTACAGATAACTACTTTGAATGGAGCTAACTAAATATAATATATATCATAAACACTTTAATGGTGTTTTTATTATTTGACTAACAACAACTATAGATGATATTAATAAAGTACAGAAACAACATTTTCATTTTGGGACGGTTGACATTCACTTTAGGACGGTTCAAATTGTTTATCAGGACGGTTTCAGGACGGAGGTGAAAAAAGTTAGTCTGGAGCCCTGCCTTGAGGTAAGCTAAAACATACCAAAAATTAATTTCAAAGTGAACTAGCCCTTTAAGTGTACGATACTACTTTCATGACTGTTTATTTTTTTTAAATGCACTGTAATGTCACATTAAAAGTTTTACTTCAAAGTACATTTTAAATCATTGTTTTAATAATATTTTGTTGTGCTTTTGATGTTGACAGACTAAATCACATGTAAAGTACTTGATTATACAGTACTTTAACTGTAGTTATGTGTTTTTCAATATTGCATTTAAAGTTACAACATTTCAATACAAATGTATAATTACAAATTAGATTAATGGCATACAAGTTTCAATGGAGATGACATTAAAGTATATTTTAGTTTACCATAAATTCTTGTCAGTACGTTACTTTAACCATATTTCAAAGACGTAATTATTAAATGACATATAAAAATGTACTCTAAGTGGATCAAAAACACTCTCAAGTTCAAGTAACTTCATTTAAGATAAATGTAAACTTTAATACATCTTCATTTGGTTATAAAACATGCAATTAAGTATCCAAAAAAATAGATTCAGTACATTTAAGTATTCTTTTAAAGTATATTATTTCCATAATAAGTAGCTCTTTTTAAAAGTGTGATGAAGTGTACTTCTTTTTAACAAGGGTAAAAGCTTTCAGAACGAGTTTTACTCTATCAAAACAGTTTACAAAACACTAAATTCATTTTTGATAAAGGCTATACCAAGTTCAAACTTGACAACCCTTTTTTTTGTACGTGTGCAGCATGCGAGAATAACTTGCAGAGGTTCTGGAATGCTTCAGACTGGGGTTGAACATTTTGCAAACAAAAGCTGGACACGTATCAGGAAAGCATTAGTCAGACAGATCTTGCTCTAGCATCACCAGTGGAGACGTCTGCTTATGGAGTGCAAGTTTTTCACTTTTTACTTTGTATATTTTTGTGTGTCATATAGGCAATGTCAATCTCATATTGTGAATATTTGTGGAGTTCAACTTAAATGTTAATTAAATGACTAAAATCAAAGTTATTTAGATCAGAACTCTGCATGACACACAAGGCATTCGTAATACAGCAACATTTTCTAAACAACTGTGTGACCGCTAAACTATTCTCTTGCCGTTTTTCGCACACAAGCTTTTCGATCTATCTGAGGCCCTTAGGGTGATTGACTGGACATAGGAGTAGCAAGAGACAGAGTGAGGAGAAGTAAAGATGAAGCAAGGACAGATGGACAGAATGAAGAAAAGAAAACTTTAAGTGCAACAAGTAGAAACATGTGCTTGTAAAAGCAAACGGCTGAGGAATCCCCACCACCTCCCATGGCAATAGATAAACTCAAATACCACTTCCCACCTGTATATATGTAACGTCCAAATGGGAGAGGGTGGGAAAGGGACTAAACCTTTTCCAAGTTAAAATACCATAAAAATGTCTCTTAATTGATTGACACAGAAACCAATGGCGTGAGATTAAGGCGGGACTATCTATTTGTCTGACCAATGGCAGACAGGGGAAGTCTTCAGGAAACCTTGTTTGAAAATCATTAATCAGTCATCATTTTTGCAATTCAGTTTGGTGCAGTTAGACCTTGTCGCAAATGGCACACTTCATGTACACTTTAATTGTGGTTTGCTTATGGCGGATCTCATGTGAGTGACAGGTTGCCGTTGGTTTTTTCTCTTTTTTTAACAAGCTAATTTAGTGACAGTTATCCGCATTTTGATGCACATGATGTGATTGTGAACACATTTGATTTCAGATCGACCCACACCTTCTTGTCTTACATGGACAGTTCTGCTCCAATGAACCGCAGTGCTTGTTATGTTAAGTACTAGTGACTTTATAAAGATTGATTGACATGTGAGCCCAGTTCAATCTGCGACAAATGTTTGTTTATGTCAGTGTTTTGAATTTCACTGACTGTTTGGCTGGTGTAGTTGTTTGTATAGTGTTAGCTGTTTCCTTGTTTGTATCCTCATTTAAATTTGATCTAAAAGTGTGTTTTGGCTTTATGCGATCAGCGTTTGAGTGGCTTGGTCTCTGGTAGATGTGTGGGAACACTGAAGTTTGTGATTGAAGAGGAAATGCAGCTTCATTAAAGGGTTAGTTCACCCAAAAATGAAAATTCTGTCAGTAATTTCTCTCCCTCGTGTTGTTCCAACCCCGTAAGACTTTCGTTCATCTTCAGAACACGAATTAAGATATTTTTGATTAAATCTGAGAGCTGGCTCACTCCTCCATAGGCTTCTTAAGGGATCGAAACTGGCCGGCCCAAAAGTTATGAAAGACATTGTTAAAATAGTCCGAGTGACTACAGTGGCTCAACCTTAAGTTTATCACGCGACGAGGATACTTTTTGTGCGCAAAAAAAACAAACAAAAAGAACGACTTTATTCAACTATTCATTTCCTTCTCTGTACGGCCGTGATATTTCACGTAGTGATATTGCGCAAAGCTTCTAGGTTGCACGTCACACGCTGGCTCACTATTGGCCGACGCTGGTCATGTGTGTGATGCGTGACTTACAACCTAGAAGCTTTGCGCAATATCACTACGTGAAATATCACGGCCGTACAGAGAAGGAAATGAATAGTTGAATAAAGTCGTTATTTTTGTTTGTTTTTTTGCGCACAAAAAGTATTCTCGTCGCTTGATAAACTTAAGGTTGAGCCGCTGTAGTCACTCGGACTATTTTAACGATGTCTTTCATAACTTTTGGGCCGGCCAGTTTCGATCCCTTAAGAAGCCTATGGAGGAGTGAGCCAGCTCTCAGATTTAATCAAAAATATCTTAATTCGTGTTCTGAAGATGAACGAAAGTCTTACGGGGTTGGAACAACATGAGGGAGAGTAATTACTGACAGAGTTTTCATTTTTGGGTGAACTAACCCTTTAAGGCTGGAAACACTCAAGGGAGATGACTTGCGACATTTTAGTCATATTTTAGTGTACAGTAGCTTAGAAAATACTATCTAACTGTGCAGGCCTTGTATAAATGTCCATCCCAACCACCGACTGATCTCTGCCAGACACTCGCCACAGAGGCACATATTACTGCAACTCCTGTAAAACAAAAGCACAGAAAATTACCACTTCTATTTAAACCTCGCCCTGCCCCAATCTGCACTGTCTGTCTTTCCCATCTTTCAATACGAAAAAGTTCTCACTATCGAGAAAAGTAAATGCATTTTGAAGGTGAACAAGTGATTGTATGTTGTTGAATGGACCAATTTTACCAAGAATAAAGTGAATAATAATAATAATAATAAAAATATTTTTAAAAAGTCAGCGCATTCTCTCATACCACAGCTGTAAAACTGTTGTAATGCATATTGAAAAATATAATCAGCTTAAAAGCATGACTATTTTTACAATGACAACCTTATTAGAACTTATTAGAATGCAAATAAAGATGACAGGAAAATTGCACATCATTTCAAAGGATTTGTTGTCTGCCAGTATGTGTTTGACATTGTCAGTGGATTTTTATTCAAGACTATAAAGAGGAGCCGCAATATATTATATTGGTAACACTTTAGTTTAGGGTCCAATTCTCACTATTAAGTTGCTTCTTAGCATGCATATTACTAGGATATTGGCTGTTTATTAGTACTTATAAAGCACATATTAATTCTGCATGATCATATTCCACATTCCTTAATCACCCAATACCTAAACTTAACAACTGCCTTAATAACTATTAATAAACAAGAGTTTAATGTGGAAAAAGTCATAGTTAATAGTGAGAATTGGACCTTAATCTAAAGTTCGACCATTATATTATATATGTCATGTTTTTAAAATAATTTGTACTGAACATCATTACTGTTATTCAGCAGGGATGCATACAATTTATTAAAATTGACAGTAAGGTATAATGTTATAAACTATTTCTATTTCAAATAAACGCTGTTTTTTGAACTTTCTATTTATCAAAGATTCCTGAAAATTATGTATCACGGTTTCCACAAAAATATGAAGTACAACAGTTGTCAACACTGATAATAATAATATATGTTTCTTGATCATCAAATCATCATATTAGAGTGATTTCTGAAGGATCATGTGACCCTGAAGACTGGAGTAATGATGCTGAAAATTCAGCTTTGATCACTGGAATACATTTTACATTTTAAAATACATTCATTTTACATGGTCATAGTGGCATGTGTTTCTTGTATATCATATTCTTAGCTAGGTTATATTACACCATTTAGAAGGTAAGATAGCAACTGTGATGGAACGTACGTGTCGATCTAGTTTCCCAAAAGAAGTGTATAGTTCCAGAAGGACGGATGTATCTCAAATCCTAAGAAGCTCACTTGCCGTTTACTGCCTACATTAGACATTTGAGATTTTCGTCATTTGCAGAAACTTCAATAATAATTAAATAACCTCCTCACATTAACAAGAGAAGTAGCTATAAGATATCAATTTCATACTGAAAAAAAAAAGGACCAAAATCTTGCAAGGTACACGCTCTCAGAAAAAATGATACAAAAGCTGCCACTGGGACAGTACCCTTTAAAAACGTTGTAATATGTAGCATTTCAGTACGAATATACACTTTTGGGCCCAAATATGTACCTTTGTGGTACTAATATGCACTCTTTTTGAAAGGGTACAGCCCCAGTGACAGCTTTTGTACTTTTTTTTTTTTCAATGTACCAACAATTTAACAAATGAATACATAAATACTTGGAAACATGATACGATTTTGGAAGCTGCAAAAAGAAAAGTTTTATTGCTGTGCTCAATAACATGCCTATTCCTGTTTTGGACTGGTGGTCACACACACAAAAAAAGGGTTTTTGAAAAGCAGCTTTTAATTTCAGCTTTGATAAGGCACTAGGGTTTCAGATTTCTGCCCGAGCGTATAAAACCAGCATCAACATATGGTTTTCCTGTGACCGGATCCATACTCTGCTATATCCATCCACACAATAAAAGATGACAGAAGTCTTTGCTAACGTGTGAGCCAGTCTAACATCCTGGGGGTTTGAAGACGATTCTCAGGCTTTTGCATGTAATGCTATTAATTCAATAGAGAAATAAAAATAATTAGGCTGTTTTGTTTTGCCCAAGCATTCTGAAAGAAATCTATTAAACTGGTTTCAACTCAATCCACATTATAGTCCGCCTTTCATTAGCAACATCTTTACATTTATACGCAGTAATAAAATATGAACTGTCACAAGGCCACCACCATCTCTCTGCATTCCTATTGCATTTCATCGTGAATTTACAATGCATTTTAAAATGTAAAGATGTGAGAAAAGGAGGTCAGACAGGGCCATGGCTCTTGAAGTTGCTACGTGTCCACAGAGCAATGAGTGGTTTGATATAATGCCAGATGTTCTTCTCTCTCTCTCTTTCTCTGTTTGTCTCTGTCTTCTCTCTGCTTAACATGTTGCACATGTAAAAGCTAACGACTCACAGCTTTGCTCATATGTTCAGACATGCAATGGACATTTGCACAAATATTCATGTTATGTTGTTGTATGGCTATGTCTTACTTCACATCTCAACTGTGGCACTGTCTGGTATCATCGCATAAAAGTGTTATTTTAATATCAGTGATGCATTTGAATGCAGCTGAATTCTATTCTTCTTCCCTTTTTTTATATGTTCATATAGTTTTTATTCAATTGTAGCTCATGAACTTAAAAACAGAAATGTCAATTTGGTCCAATATGGCCATGCGAGAGAGTTCATTGTGGTCCTAAACAAGTTGACTTTTATTGTATGACATTTTTCAAAGCATCATCTTCTTTTGTGTTGAAGAACATGACATGTTTGTAATGACATGAGGGCGAGTAAACGATGACAGAGTTCACATTTCTTAACATTTAGAGAAAGAGTAAACCCTAATATCTAATCCTTCATTCAGTCCCAATCCTCCACAACATCAAAAATGTTCCTCAAACCCTCGTCTCGTTCAAATTCAGCATGAAATCAGTAATTCAATTCATAAAGAATAAAGAAACTACATATGATCATCATTTGGCAACTAAACATGAAATGATCACATCCAATAAGAGGGTCCAACTTGTCCAAGTCGAATTGAAACTGCTGAATCTAGACATCCACGAGATTCAGAGAAAGACGATTTGATCCCTTTAATATCTTTTCTCAGCATGATATATCCAGAATCCCTGACACACTTCTCCATGTTTCAAAATGTCCACGTTGTAATGAGGACTCGGAATAGTTTGACATGTTTTAAGGCGGCCCTTAGTCTTGGCTGAAGGAGGGACTCGCTTTGACTTGAACATGTAGCAGATATCTTGCGCACTCAGCACCTCCCCAAAACTTTGGCATATAAAAGCCAGGGTCAAACATTTGTTTGCAGTAGGGAGTTTCTGCTAGGGTCTGGATTGGAGTTACACAGACCGGACCCTACGTGTATGATTGAGGACAAAACAGGATTCCCCTTGCCTCAAAGAGTCTACATGTCTAATATTTAGACATGTTCAGCTTTGTGGATATCCGGTTAGGGCTGCTGCTCGCCGCAGCGGTCCTAGTGGTGAAAGGACAAGAAGAGGAAGATAGTGAGTATATGATTTTTACTCCTGCTTTTGCAAAGATGCTTGACAGAAGAGATTGGAGAACTCAAGAGGGGGAATTTTCAGCTTGTTGCAAGTGACCTGCAATCTAAAACTTCTTGGGAATGTCTCGAGGAGGGGGAAATAAACTACCTTTTTATTCTCATCAACATTTTTATCTTCTAGAAATTGTAATTTTTCCCATCCTGGCAATGCACGCGGAATTGTGTTCCTTCCTCGAGCGCTTGTTTGCTGCGCGCGTGCACGTACATGTTCCGTCACTATGTGATGTCCTCGAGCGAAGGATGCGCTGAGGGAAAAACGCGACACGGATGAGAGAAGAGAGAACGAGTCGAGAGAGTGCATTTAATGTCATATAGCCTCTCATTCTTACGCCTGTTTGTATTCTGTCATGCTTTTTTATCGTTTTATAACGGGATTTTACCGATTATCTCTGGATTACACTGTCTCTTGATAGACTAGGTGCACCCGTCACTCGTAAAATTGACGTTTTTGAGCCTACACGGCAGCTAAAGTGTAACGATAGAGAGACAATTCAGCGTTTTAGAATGACAAAGAAGCGTTTAATTTGATAAAGGGAAAACTTTGGTGTTCACTTCATCGTTTGGGAATGAGCGGGGCGTGACGGTGGTTTACAAGGCTTTGGCGCCACCAAGCGGTGGATGTTAATACTGGACAGGTCTGAAACACGATGAGGCCTATCCATCATTGTGTACCACGCCCCATTAGGCCATTTTAGCTTAACTTCCTTCCTTTCTTTTAAAATAATAATAATGAAAAAATCAATAAATATGGCGTCACACTCTGTATACGTATGAATATCATCACTGTTTAGTTTGGAGACTCTGCATATGCAAGAGTGAGACTCTTATCTTGTGCCTTCAGATTATAAATGTCATATGTGTTCTTTTGTAAGTAAAACAAAAGTGTATATTTTCTTTTATTTAAACCAGAAAACATTTCAATTAAAGTTTCAGTTAAACTACTTTTTTTGTAATGGGTCACTTTGATTTAGAGGCAAGCCAATATTTAGTTCTAGCTATATATGTGGCAGATAAATATTGGTGCTCTTGATCTTTTTTCAACATAAAATGTCGAAATGGTTATGGCCCCCCTGGACCTGTCGGCCCTTCAAATCATTCCCAGCGTAGTTTGCTGAAGTGATTGACAATTCTGTACTGTGCTAATTCATAGCTGTTGTCCTTTACAGTCTCGTTCGGTAGCTGTACATTGGAAGGTCAGAATTACAACGACAAGGATGTATGGAAACCTGAGCCCTGTCAAATCTGCGTCTGCGACAGCGGGACCATCATGTGCGACGAGGTGATCTGCGAGGATACATCAGACTGTGCCAATCCAGAGATTCCCGATGGAGAATGCTGCCCCATCTGCCCCGACGGTACACTCACCTCCACCTTTGCCCCAGTCACACGCACCTCGCGGTCATACTAGCTCTGTCGCCCTCAAGTGTGCAAACACTCAACCACATGCTTTGGGGAATATCTTTCATTGGCCTGTCATCATGTCGGAGACCTGTGGAGCGCAAACACAACACTGGATTCTCTCTCACCACTGATGCTTTTACATGGGACTGAGGGATTAAGGATGTTTTTGCTTGTAGTTTTTATAGCTTTTTGGCTTATTATACTTTTTCTTTTTCTTTTTGTACTTTTGTGAACAGTACATAATGCATAGTAGATCAATTGTTCCTGTGCAATCAAATATGCAAAGTTTAATGACGTTTGAACTATTTAACTACTGATCTCTTAAGCATCAAAGGAAGTAATAATGTTTGGCAATCTTATTAATGAAAGTATTTTTGAGATTCTGGATCAGTCCTCTGAGTTTATCTATATCTTTACTTGAGCTGATTTAAGGTGGCACAGTTCTGAAATATTTTTACATTTATTCCATAGAAGAAGAAACGTCAGGTCCTGAGCCTCCCGTTGATCCATATGGTCCCGTGGTTAGTGGGAATTTATTTGGATTTTTCATCATGCACCTCATTTATATATAAAAAAGAATATATATATATAAATTAATAATTAATTTTACATTTGCCATACCATGTATACATGTAAATTAAGCACATAAAAGACCCCTTTATGTTATATTTACAGCATACACCAATATAAAGTGTCATAACATTTCTAATGTTTTCTTTTTTTTTAGGGTCCTGTCGGTCCAAACGGAGACCCAGTGAGTAGAGTATTTGTTTTTGAACACTAAATCATTATCATTGTATACTAGTTATACTAGTACAAAAAAAAAAAAGACCAATTGCACATTTGTTTGCAAGAGTACAAAGTCTCTATGAGTCAAAAAGTTTGTATTGATGTGAAAATCTGTTGCAAAATGCAAAGAATTGGGGCATTTGAGGCTTTTAACTTGCTGACCTCTACTTGTCTCGCTGACCTTTGACCTCCATAACATGAACGATTAGGTATTTGTTTAATAAACATGGTGTTACTCATTCCAATTTCAGTTTTTATATGATATTTTACATGCATAATGTACCGTTTTTCTTAAAACATATATTCTTATAAGGATTAAATGGATCACTTGTGAATCACATCACAGCAGCACTGAAATAAGAGTTGGCTAAATGTGTGCAGCTTTGCTGATGTGTCATTGTTCTGATTGTTTGCCGCTCATGGATCTCCGCTGTCTGTTTCTCAGGGTCCTGCAGGGCCTCCTGGCAGAGATGGGACTCCCGGAGAGAACGGACTCCCTGGACCTCCTGGTCCTCCTGGAACCGCTGGCCTCGGCGGCGGAGTAAGCAACGCTGAAATTTTTTACATTGTAAAACTGTGACTCTGCTTTGGTTGCGTCAGCATGGTTATGAGTAAGTTTGAGAGAATCTTGTCGCGTTGGCCCGTATTCAAAAACAAAAATCTTGTTGTGATCTTTAAATTGCGTTCTGCTGCCCGATAGGTTATTTTCTTTGGCATTCAAAAATAAATAATACGTTTTTAAAAGTGCGTGAAGCTTCTGTGATTCTGTAGTTCAGTACCAACTATGTGAACAGCTCCCATCATTCTCTCCATTATGGGTCGACAGGAATAAAAGCACATGATGCACTCTATAAAAGCAAAATATGGTTTGACATAACTGAGGTATTTGTGACCGATTTTTATAGCATTTACACAGTGTAGTAGTGTCTAATATTCTGAGATTAAAAGGAAAACTATCCTTTAGTAGTACAGTAGTAAATGATGAAATGATACTCACTGGAGCACAAACCTTAAACCTGCATATTGAAACAGCAAACCCTCACTCATTAATTTTCTTTGTTCCCTGCAGTCTTTCCTTTCCCAGATGGCTTATGGCAGTGAGAAATCCAGCGGCCCTGCTGTTCCCGGACCACCAGTACGTCAGCTTCTCTTTTCCCACTCGTCCTCCTTTCCTTCATGATCTCACACAGAATAGACAGAAATGCATCACTACTCACTTTTACACAGTGATTCACAGCACTTTAGTGTGCATCATAATTAACTTTTATTATCCATATACCTGCATTATATCTGTAATCGGCCACCTCGCTTTCTAGATTTCGGCTTTCAAAGGACTCCATTTGCACTGCCTTCTAAACTACAAAAACGTACATGATATAGAATATAAGTAGTGTTTAATCTACGTTAATTTTCTATCTCTATTTAAAATGTTGTTTTCTCTCTTATAGGGCCCCATGGGAGCTCGTGGCCCCCCTGGATCTGCAGGTTCACCTGTAAGTCTATTCTAGTACAAAATGTTGTTGTTTTCTTAGAACAAATAAATCAGCTAGTCTGTTTTTCATTTTTTTAGTTCTAACATTGAAGTCCTGAGTATTGCCAGTAAACCGAACTATAAACCTCATGTGGCATATTATCCATCCAGTATCTCCCGTCTGATATATAACTGTATTTGTGTGTATTTTTCACAGGGCCCTCAGGGATTCACTGGCCCCCCGGGTGAGCCTGGAGAGCCTGGTTCTCCTGTGAGTATCTTTCACTTGCTTCTGAGTTTTAGTGTCAGTTTTACTGTGAAGTGAAGAAAAAGTGCTACTAAACATGCATGTTTTACCAGCAGCTTGTGAACATTATTCTTCTGCTGTTGTTGCCTGCAGGGTCCAATGGGTTCTCGCGGTGCTTCCGGTCCTCCTGGAAAGAACGGAGAGGATGTGAGTTTTCTTTTTTCTCACTGCGTCCACTCTAATCACCTCTGAATCAGACCGTCAGACGAGCCAAACTCAGATAATACAGCATTATTCTCATCTCTCTTCTGCTCTTCCTCAGGGTGAAGCTGGCAAAGCAGGTCGCCCTGGTGAGCGTGGAGCTGCTGGGCCTCAGGTGCTCATGCTTTCCTCGTTTATACACACAAATTACTGCCATATTGCAGACATAGTCAACTTATGACGTATTATACTACAGTGTAAGAATGCTCACTGGAATGAAAACATTTTAAACGTGTGGAAAGAGATTCAAACTTTCCTCATGATTATATTCTCACAGGGCGCTCGTGGATTCCCAGGAACCCCTGGACTCCCTGGCATCAAGGGACACAGAGTGAGCATGACCCTACCTTTTTACTGTAGTTTTAAATTGTTTATTCACGTTTAAGGTAACACTTTAGTTTAGGGTCCAATTCTCACTATTAACTAGTTGTTTATTAGCATGCATATTACTAGGATATTGGCTGTGGATTAGTACTTATAAAGCACATATTAATGCATTATTCTACCATATTCTACATCCCTTAATCACCCAATAATTTGACCCTAAACTAAAGTGTGACCATATATATTTGTAGATATATAGATATAAAGAGATATATAGAAATAGATAGATTAATGCACACATTTGATTACATTTGATTTATTATTAAATACATTTTTTATTTTCTATTTTATGACATATTGCATACTACATATTTTTATCTGTTTATCCATAAACCACCATATGTGTTTTTCACTTTTGTGTTTTGCAATACTGTCTGCGATATATATTTCTATATATAGATTATTAATGTACATTTACATTTAATCATTAGCAGACGTTTTTTAACCATGAGGAGAGCAATAGAAGAAGTTAAACTAACAACAGTTAAGTAACAATGCAATGTTATCGGTTGTCTCTTGCAGGGTTTCCCTGGTCTAGATGGCGCTAAGGGAGACGCTGGCATTGCTGGACCCAAGGTTAGATTTTTTTTCAATTGAATGTTCTTGTATGTTCTTGTATACATGCAGATGTCAGATTCGGTCTGTAAACATGCATGCTAATTTGACTTTACAGATGTGCTGATATAGTGTTGATTCTCTGTTGATTGTGTCTCCTCTCTGGTAACAGGGAGAGGCTGGTTCTTCTGGTGAGAATGGTACTCCTGGAGCTATGGTGAGTGATTTATAGATGGGATTTAAAGTCTATGAAAAGTTCTTCGAAATGATGCCATTTTTCTCACATTTCCTCCTCCATCTGCTTCTTTCAGGGTGCTCGTGGTTTGCCCGGTGAGAGAGGTCGCCCTGGACCCCCTGGCCCTTCTGTAAGTGTCACATCCATGCATTACTATCACTGTGGAGTAGAGAACAAAAACCATCCTTCATTTTTACTGTAGAGTCAACAGAGCATTACATATTCACCTCTACTGACTCATTTTATACTATCTAATATACTGTTCTGCTTATACAATGCAGTTCAACTCTTATTCAATGCAACTCAACTCAATGCAAATTAACTCTTAACTCTGATTCAGATAATCAAAACTAATTGAAATATATCTGCCACTCGTTCTGGAGAGTCCTTGAGGCATTAGGTTGAAATGCTCTCTTTTGGAGAGAGTTGTTGATCTTTTTGGCTTTTTCAAAGGCAAAATCTTCAGGCAGGGTTCAAGGCCATCATTCAGTGTCATTATTGGTTCATAACGATGAACGATTGTAATCTTTTTGTTTGTTTCTTTGTTTTCTGCAGGGTGCTCGCGGTAATGATGGCAACACTGGCGCTGCCGGACCTCCCGTAAGTCTCTTAAGAGCAATATTCTGGTAATACAGCAGTTATTTACTAGAAGAATCTATTGATAATTCAAGTATCACAATACTCTATACACAATATCTTTATTGATACTAAATTTAATGTTATTTAAGATGTGAAAATGAAGCAGTTGATTTGGAGGAATGATTCAAGTAATCATTGTGTTAATAATAGTTTAGTTATTAGTACTACAATATATTGTTACACCTACTACAGTGATCAAAGCATCACTTTGATGTATTATAGTGTGTTTAATTCACTTATTATTATTTTTCTGCTACATTAGGGACCCACCGGCCCTGCTGGTGCTCCTGGTTTCCCTGGTGGTGCTGGTGCTAAGGTATGGTGCACATTACAAATGATGGATTTCATTATTGAAGTGTCTACTCTGTACTAACATTGAAATTAATCGTTTGATACAGTGCACTTATTTTATTTATTTATTTATTTATTTGATATGGCCATAACAACAGCATTGGACAAACCAGATACATTGTTTTTTAGTGTTATAGCAAAACTGCTAATTTACAACACTTGTCCATACGAGGCTACACATTTCACAAAACACAACACAGTGCAATATACAAAACACAGTACAAAACAGTAGATCGTATTGTGTGCATACATGTTTTTACAGTGTACTTATATTTACCTGCATGTAATGTAGTTACATCTATAATTACACTGTTGACCTTCCATTACACCTTAACCCACCCCACACCTAAACCTGTCACCCATATGCCACCTCAAAACCAGCAAAATAGGTTTGGGTAACACTTTTTTTTTTTTATAGTGTCCTTGTTACATATGTTACATGTACTTACTGTAGTAATAACACTAAGTTATGAATAATTGCATGCAGCTAACCCTAAACCAAACCCAATTCCTAACCCTAACCCTATAGTAAGTACATGTACCTTATACTAAGCACAAGTACATTAGCAATACAACATTTTTATGGTCATGGATTGGTACAGCTGCCAACAGTTGTCATGTTCATTAAAGCAAAGCAAAAATGATTAAACAAGCTATACGTACTTCCTTATTCTAACTGATTGTTTCTTGACCCTGTTGTTGCATGTTCAATATACCAATAAAATATTCTTCGGATAGAAGTGTCTACTAAATTAATATCTGGAAATACCCATGGGAGTCACCCTCCTATAAATAAACTGACAATTCACTGTTTTTTTCTTCTTTTTTCGTGTCTGTAGGGAGAAACTGGCGCTGCTGGAGGCCGTGGTTCAGAGGGACCCCAGGGAGCCCGTGGTGAGCCTGGTAACCCTGGACCCGCTGGTGCCGCCGGTCCTGCTGTGAGTATTTGCATCACAAAACACCACTGTGTGTATTTGCTAGAAAGATTTTAAATGAACATCATTTCAACAGGAAATTTGCTTGCATATAGCAACAGAATAATGGTACGTTTAAATTACAGTTGTAAAGTATATGATCTGCTAAATAAGACATGAAGATACAACATTTATTTCTAAAATAATTTTCTGTAAAAATGCTTTGAAACAATGCGTCTTTTAAATACAAATACATTTGACTTGAGAGATTGTACGGAGCCCCTAAAGGGACACGGTAATGGAAAAAATATGAAATGGGAGGACATTTATATATGTCAATGCTTTTGAGAAACTGTTCAAACTTTTGAGTTTGAATGCAACGTTTCTCATGGGAACGCAAAACTATTGCAAGGGTACGCAAAAGCATTGAAATATATTATTTTCTCCCATCTCATATTTTTATCATCACCATGTCCCTTTAGGGGCTCCTTAAGTTTAAGATATCAATGGATAAATATGATCTTGCATAAAATGTATGAAAAATGCAAAAATGGATAGCCCACCTAAAGCTGAAATTATCTACAAAACAAAGTGTGATTGGAGTATAATTTAAATGAATTTAAATAAGTTAATTTAATGGTGTGGAGAATAAGATGAACATGACTTCACTTTTTTTCTGCACAGGGAGCTCCTGGTAGTGATGGTGGTCCTGGTGGCAAAGGATCTCCTGTAAGTATTTATATGTAATATATAATATCCCACACCAATTTGTCTTTATCTTTTATTTATGCTGTTTATGGCAAAATGGGACGATGATTTGCAATGATGTTTTGTAGGGTGCTGCTGGTATTGCTGGCGCTCCTGGTTTCCCAGGTACCCGTGGACCAGCTGGACCCTCTGGCCCTTCTGGTGCTCCTGGCCCCAAGGGAAACAATGTATGTATACTGGATTTTATTAAGAATGCATTAAAAGTATAGTAATGTTTCAGTGCTTTCAGGATTGCAGATATGCTATCTTTAGTTTTGAAACTGATATTACAGCACAGCACTTTTGCACAGATTTTCGCTCCGGTTTTGCAATCAGTAGATGCTATTATCCGAAAATCAAAGCCAGTCAGCAGATTATTGGCAGTCAGAATTGACACAGCAGTGTATGATGGGTACAGGCTCAGTTTTGCTTTTTTGTTTTTTTTAGCTTTAGCCTAAAAGTTTAAGATATCAATGGATAAATATGATCTTGCATAAAATGTATGAAAAATGCAAAAATGGATAGCCCACCTAAAGCTGAAATTATCTACAAAACAAAGTGTGATAGGCTGTGATTTCATTCAGTCAGTGCAGATCAAGAATATTTGATATTTGAAGTCGATTTTAGAACATGCATTATAGGGCTAGGTTGAAAATATCAATTTACCGATTTTAATCGATTCTCATTTTGATGAACCAATATCGATTCTTAAATCCGAAGAATTGATCTTTTAGTCTATGCTGTATTGAACAAACCATTATTTGTAGTGCCTCCCATCCAATACATCGCAATAAGCTTTATGCTTTGTTACTTTTGTTATGAAACAAAGTCTCAGCTTTCTAATTCTGCCATTTTATTATAAAATTCAAACAATAAGTACAGATTGCAAGCAGCACATGAACTGATCATCTTTTCCTCTTTACTACTAGTTATAGCATAAATAAATAAGTTGTGTGGTGTATTCCAGCCTTTAGGTGTTATAGATCTGATTAAAAAATAACACTCTCTGTGCCCTTGAGATAGACACTTAACCTCTTTCCTGGCTTATAAATGTACATTAAGTTGCTTTGGATACAGAAGAGTCTGAAGAATAAAAGCACAGTGGGCTGAGATCAGATATCTTACGTCTTATGCTCTAATTCCAGGGTGATCCAGGTCTCCAAGGCCCTAAGGGAGATGGCGGTCCTAAGGGAGAACCTGTAAGTAGCTTTGAAGCATAGATAATTTCCTAATATTTACAGAAACCTGTAATAGTAATAGTTGCTATTCTCTGTCCTAGGGCCCAGTTGGACCCCAAGGTCTCTCCGGACCTTCTGGTGAGGAAGGAAAGAGAGGAGCTCGTGGTGAGCCTGGTGGTGCAGGACCTGTCGGACCCCCTGGAGCCCGTGTAGGTTAACCTTACCAAAACTGTGACAGTTCGATTCCAGCATGCTTTTTTTGCTTGTTTGTTTCTCACCTTTTTGTCTTTTTTTTTTTTCTTTTCAAAAGGGTGCCCCTGGCAACCGTGGTCTGCCTGGTAGTGATGGAGCACCTGGACCCGGGGTAAGATTATTGAGCTCACAAATCAAAGCCGTAAATCTTGCTAAACTGTATCTCTGAACACTTTAGTAAATGTTTCATCTGGTAACCTTAAAATGTGCCTTACACTACCAGTCAAAAGTTTGGAATCATTAAGGCTGCATTTATTTAATAATAAAAAAAGTAAAATGTTTAAAAGAACTGTTTTCTATTTGAATATATTTTAAAATGTAATTTATTCCTGTGATCAAAGCCGAATTTTCAGCATCATTACTCCAGTGTTCAGTGTCACATGATCATTCAAAAATCATTCTAATATGATGATTTGATGCTCAAGAAACATTTCTGATTATTATCAATGTTGAAAACAGTTGTGCGGCTGCTTCATATTTTTGTGGAAACCGTGGGGTAAGAAAAAAAAAAGATATTAATAATTTTATTCAACACGGACACGTTAAATAGATCAAAAGTGACAGTAAAGATTTGTATTACAAAAGTGTTACAAAAGATTTCAATTTCAAATAAATGCTGCTCTTTTAAACTTTCTATTTATCAAAAAACCCTAAAAAGGGTTTCCACAAAAATATTAATGCCATCACAGGAATAAATTACATCTTAAAATATAGTAAAATAGAAAACATGTTCTTATAATATTTCACTATATTATTGTTTTTACTGTATTTTTGATCAAATAAATGCAGCCTAGGTCAACAGAAGAGACTTCTTTCAAAAACAATAATAAATCTGATTTTAAGTTATATTATATTATTTAATATGATTTAATAGGACTGAAATTACATAAAAGTATATGTCAGGTTTACATAGTTCAGTTTAGTTTAACCCATATATCAACATTCAAATCTAAAATTGTCATCTGCTATTAAACTACAGACTAATCTGGGGTTTACTGTATTAATTAACAGCACAGCACTCAATCTAGTCCTGACTGCTCACTGTCATCTGCTATTAAACTACAGACTAATCTGGGGTTTAATGTATTAATTAACAGCACAGCACTCAATCTAGTCCTGACTGCTCACTGTCATCTGCTATTAAACTACAGACTAATCTGGGGTTTAATGTATTAATTAACAGCACAGCACTCAATCTAGTCCTGACTGCTCACTGTAATGCTGTTTAAGGCATTGAGAAGGAGCTGTCCAGGGTCCTGTAGAGGAAGATTGCTGTTGCTGAAATACTAAAAGTGGCCATTTAAATCATAGGGTTCCCCTGGTGAGCGTGGAGCTAATGGAGCATTGGGACCTCAAGGAGCCACTGGAGAGTCTGGTCGCCCAGGAGAGCCAGGAATGCCTGGATCTAAGGTGAGAAATAGGCTCTTTAATGTTATGTAAAACCATATTAGTAGTATAAATAGTCTGTATTTTCACCTAACCCGATGCTTGTTGTAGGGTATGACTGGTGCCCCTGGAAGCCCTGGGCCTGATGGCAAAGCTGGACCTTCTGTAAGCTAATATATATATATATATATACATTATAATTCCCTGCTTGTTTTTGTTTGTATGCAATATAAGACTCATATGAGACACTAAATCTTGTATTTAAAGTAAAGTTTGTGACTTTGCGTGAACCTCTTTTACCCGTAGGGTGCTCCTGGACAAGATGGCCGACCCGGACCTCCAGGACCTTCTGGATCTCGTGGTGCACCTGGTGTGATGGGATTCCCTGGTCCCAAAGGAACTGATGTAAGCTACTACAAAAAAAGCTATGAATTATATATTTAAATAGCTTTATCTTGATTAAAATCAAACCTTCTCTAGACAACACGTTTAACGCTGTAGAGCCTACTATATCACGTCCTCTTTATCAAGGCCTCTACATTATCAACATGATCAAAACTTTGCTGAAAAACCTGTTGCACACACATCTACTACATGCCTTCTGTCTTCTGATTGATAGTTTAGACTTTTTTAATATTTGAAGACGAACATTTACTGGACTGAAGCAACTTAGGTTTACTTAATCAATCATACATCATTTTTAGAAAGAAAATGGAGTTCAAATGGGAGTATCAAATATGATCCATCAGGCTTTTGATGCATCATCCGTGTATTGTATTGAATGATATGTTTTAAAACTACAGAGCTTTGATCATAAAACTGAGCATTTCAATATCATATTATTGGAAGATATAGAGTTATGACTGATATTTATATGAATATTATGTAAGTAGTCCTTAAGTAGTAATTGATTTACAAGCTATCAGAATTTCATCTTACTTTTTGACCATATACGTAAATATCAGCATCTGAACCAAACTTCATAATTTTGCTCAGTTTGGGCCTGAGGTGTTTTTCCCTCAAGTATGAGCTTCATATTCTCACTATATCATACTATATGATCCATAAAAGCCTGATGTATAAATATAATTCTCAAAAACAATATATATTGTCTAAAGCTTCAATAGACTGTTCCTTTTCGGAATATTATTTGATATGTCAGGTTTACAGGGTTTATTTCTTACTCAATTGTAAAATAAAAAGATTCCTTTTATGAATATCAGATTTACAAACTGCTTAATGACATGTTTAATACATTGATTTATTTCTCTTAGGGTGAGGCTGGTAAGGGTGGTGAGAGAGGTGTTGCTGGACCCCCTGGTGCTTTGGTACGTACTGAATCACACAGATTTGTAGTATTTTCTGAACTTTATGCAGCCTTAAGCATTGCTTTAAACTCTTAGAAAAGAGGGTAATCTTCTTATAATGATGCAGTGTTTGTTTCTGTGTGTTTTTATAGGGCGCTCCTGGCAAAGATGGTGATATTGGTGCGCCTGGTGCTCCTGGACCTGCTGTATGTGTGCTTAAACCTCTTAAATTTGATATGATAAAAAAACTGCCATGGCAATGTGAACTGTTTCTGTTTCTGCTCTAACTTTCTCACTGGTCTGTGATCTCATAGGGACCATCCGGAGAGAAGGGAGAACAGGGATCTGCTGGTCCTCCCGGCTTCCAGGTACGCTTGAACACCCTTTTTATATTTACTTTGAGTGTAATTTAGATGAAAATATGTTTACTGGTCAGACTGGTTAAGATTAGTAGCTAATTGTAATTGGTTTAGTCGTTTGAAGGAACTTAAGCAATCAATGTTTATTCTCTTACAGGGTCTGCCAGGTACACAGGGTGCCACTGGTGAGACTGGCAAACCTGGCGATCAGGTATGTGTGGTCACTTTATTTAAATTTAGGTTACAGTAATCAACCAAATTGTAAACATAAGATGATATGTTGCCCTTACTTCTTTATTTATTCTATGCAATCACAAATATGTTGGTTATAAAGAAGTGCAGTATTTTTGTTCAGTGTTATTTATGATGTTCACTGTTCAACAGGGCGCTCCTGGTGAAGGTGGTCCTTCTGGTCCTTCTGGTCCAAGAGTGAGTATCTCTTTCTAAATAGAAAACAAAATCAATTCTTAATTCTCATCCAAGCTCAATTGCACTTATTAAACTATAAGAACAATCTGACTTCTATTTTTACCTTATTACTATTACTACTATTATGCTTACACTGCAAAAATAATAATTCTCTAAGTATCAGCATTGTTTTTCAGTAAAAATATCTTAACACCCTTAAAAGAAAATAAATTCACTTGCTGAGAAGCAAATTTTCATAGTATGAAAAACCTATAAAGTATTCTAGGAATATATCTTGAATTTTTTTAAATAAAAGTTTTAAGTAGATAGATATATCGCTTTATATATAAGCAGCATCAGTAAATGTATTTCTTGTATATAGATGTATTAAAAAAATTATACACCTCAATAAATGTATTTTTTATTATTTTCTAACAGTAAGTAAACAATATGTTGGCTTTTCCTCTTACCGCTTACCTCACTGCTCTAGTATACCGTTTCTGTTAGTCAGCTGGGATGAAACACAGCAGAATGATATTTGTAATGTCTCACGCAGGGTGACCGAGGTTTCCCTGGTGAGCGTGGTGGCCCTGGACCTGCCGGCTCTGCCGGTGCCCGTGGAGCCCCTGGTTCTCCCGGTAATGATGGTGCTAAGGTAAGACTTCCAGTTGGATAGAATTATGCCTCAGAATAGTGATATTTGATAAATAATCGAATTCTCTCTGTGTTTGTGTGCGTTTAGGGAGAGCCTGGTGCTGCTGGAGCCCCTGGTGGTGTTGGTCCTGCTGGAATGCAGGGAATGCCTGGAGAGCGCGGTACTGGAGGCATGCCTGGAGCCAGAGGAGACAGAGTAAGAATCATAACAGTCCAGATTTCTACTCACATTTAAAGGATTTTGACTCTGAATACTTTTATAGTCTGCCATCAAATATTTTTTGCATAACAACCTTGTTTTTCAAGCAAACATACCCTTGTGAAAAAGAAGTACAATTTAGCATTATTTTAAAAAGTCTACTTATATTACAGAAGAATATATGGTAACACTTTATCTTACAGTGTCTTAGTTGCACGTTACATGTAGTTACTATAGTAGTTACTATAAATTGTGCTTAATTACCCTAAACCTAACCTTAACCCTACAGTAAATACATGTAGTTCATTATTATTACTCAGTGCTTAAATGTATAATTACACTGTAACACGGACACCTTAAAATAAAGTGTAACCAAATATATTTTAAGTGTGAACTGAATGTAATGTTCAGTTTGCATGTTATTTGCAATTAAATAAATGTATTATAGTTTAAATGTATGTTAAATGCGGTTAGTTGAACAGCTTTTTTGACCCACTTAAGTACAGATATAAAATTATAATCAAGTACTTTACGTGTGCTTTAGTCAACACGCCAAAATAAGTGTGCTTCTTTAAAGCATGACAAAAGATGATTAAAACATAATGATTTAAGATGTACTTTAGAGTAAAACTGTGTACTTAAGTGTGTTAAGAAGCATAGTCATGAAAGTGTACTCTTTTTAAGTGGCCATATATGTTATTAATATTATATTATATGCAAGTACAGTTTTTTAAAATTATGCTTTTAATATTAAAAGTGCACTACAAGTGCATATTAAATACAATTAAGCATGCTTCTTTTTCACAAGGGTAGTGACTTGTTACCAAATCGAAATTAAACTGACAGCAAGTGTTCAGTGTAGTGATGATGTCACGTCCTGCTGTGTGTTCACAACAGTTGTCCTTCCTCTTTAGGGTGATGGCGGTCCCAAGGGCCCTGATGGGGGTCCTGGCAAGGATGGCCTGCGTGGTATGACCGGCCCTATTGGATCCTCTGGACCCAGTGGTGCTCCTGGTGAGAAGGTAAAGAGATATGAATCATTTATTTGGTAATTAGCATTGAAAGATTTACATTCCTATCGTAAAGCTCCAAATAATTTTTCTAATTGCGGGTTTTGAAATAAAAATGTCGTTTTTTTGTGCCTTAGTTCTGATCCATTCGTAGCATTGTGTATGATTCTCCTCTTGTGGTTGTGTTTTAGGGAGAGGCTGGTGCTATTGGACCTCCAGGACTGACTGGCCCTCGTGGTGCCCCTGTAAGTTATCAGGATGCTCCTGAAAACCTCATGAAACATGGACATAAACACCAAAAAATAATGCTAAATTGCATGCAATTGCACACACAATTTTACCTTGTATAACCCTAAAAACCCTGTATATTTGTAAGGCCTCTAAATCATGTTCAAAACCTTTTGAACAATCCATTACATGCCTTATGTCATCTGATTGATGGTTTCTATCAAGTAAAAGGCCTTTTAGCAAAATTCTTAAACTGTCATCTTACTAAGACATATTATTGGGAGATATAGAGTGACAGACAGCTGATATTTATACGCATTTCATGTAAGTAGTCTGATACATTTATAAAGATCTCATTGATTTATATTACAAGCTATCATAATTTCCTCTTACTTTTTGGCCATATAAATATCAGCAAATGCACCAAATTGCATATTTCTGCTCAGTTTGAGCTTCTGTTTCATTCCTTCTTGAGTTTAACCTCCATATTCTCCCTACAGCATATTATATGAGCCATAAAAATATTTTAGTTTAAAAATATAGGTTTAACATAAACTGTTCCTTTTAAAAATAGGTAAAAGTGTGTCTGTATACACATATGCACACATATATATGTGTATAAACATATATGCATGTGTGCATATATATATATATATATATATATATATATATATATAAAGTATATACATACAGACATTTATATAATAAATATAAATTTAATAATATATATACACACACACACACATATTATGTAAACAAAATTTTTAAATTGTTAGATGCAATTAATCGCGATTAATCAATTTAACAGCACTAGTTTTAATGGATTTTTCAGACTATTAATTGTCAGGCTTTACATGATTGCATTTAAATTATACAGAATGTGAGTGATTTAATACAAGTCATTTAAATTTTTTTTGTCTCGTATCTTCACAGGGCGAGCGTGGTGAGGGAGGTGCCCCTGGACCTGCTGGTTTTGCTGGACCTCCTGTGAGTATAACAGTCTCATCCCACATTTGTCATCAATTACCATGTGGTATTTAAAATCACTGAGCTTAAGTGTCTCTGTTGTGAATGCAGGGTGCCAATGGACAACCTGGTGCTAAGGGATCGAGTGGTGACACCGGACCCAAGGGAGACGCTGGAGCTCCTGGACCTGGTGGACCCGTCGGAGCCCCCGGCCCACAGGTATTTAACGTTATTACTTTTCTGTTGTGCTTAAATAGATGTACATCCTATATAATATCCTTATCATCGGTGGTTGTGTTTAACAGGGACCTGCTGGTGCTACTGGATCTAAGGGTGCTCGCGGTGGTGCTGGACCTCCTGTAAGATTCAATGCTATCAGTCATTTATTACGAAATTAGATATTAGAACTAGACTCTATACTTTTAAAACAACTTTTTTTTATTATCAGTGTTATTTTAGTATTATTGAGATCCTATTATAGTTCATATATACATAGTATTTATTTATATTTTATGTATTTTTCAGTTTTGGTCATTTTGTTGTGTTTTGTCATTTTTATTTATTTATTGTTTTTTTATGTCTAGTTTCCCCCCCCCTTTTTTTAGTTTTAGTTATTTTATTACATCAGGTTAAACTGTTGCCTTGGCGACTAGCTCAAAATAAAATAAGTTTAAGATTTTTTAATTTATTTAAATTTTTATTCCATTTTATTGTAATTGCATAACTTACAACAAAATTAGTTAGCAAACCTTACGGTGCATCCACACACGACAGCACAACAACAGTTAACATTTATTTTATTTCAAATTACATTTTTGGTTTTAGTTTTAGTCTAATATTCTGGACTTTTAGAGGCTATTTATTCAGAGACCTCAAGACATTTTAGCAATTAAGCATATTTGGACAACAAATGCATAACTTCCATTGCATAAAATATTAAACTTATCCGATTTAAAGTCAGTTCTATTCAAGTTCACACAGGTGTTCTAACCACATGTGTATTTCATTATTTAACCCCTAACATGCTTTTCTATGAAATGAATATTTTTTAATTGGTTTGATATTTTGTTTAAATACACATACAGTCATACTAAATGTAGCAATAGTTTTTTTAGTGGCCGGTGTATATACTTTGCTCTGATATGATATTGCATAGCATGTTTCTGTTGCCAGTGAGCACAGTTTCCGAGTGTCTTTATTTTTAATAGGGTGCTACTGGTTTCCCTGGTGCTGCTGGTAGAGTCGGACCTCCAGGTCCTTCTGTAAGTATTGTTTATTCTAAACAATGTCTAAACCAGGGTTTCCCAACCTGGGGTTTCGTGGAAAAAAAATATGAAATGATTTACATGTGAATGTGTTGTTGAACTATTCAAATATTAACTTCAAAGTATACTCGAAGTAAATATTTTAGGCCAAAATGGGTTCAGCTGACAAAATTGTTTGGGAATCCCTGGTCTAAACGAATACTTAACATATATTGACTTCATATATTTAGTGTTTACAAGCTTCTCTTTAGGTTGTTTAGCTTTTCATGAGTCCGACTTCAAATCATTTAATTTCATGTCATATTTTCTCAGGGTGCTGCTGGACCCCCTGGCCCAAATGGTGGTGCGGGTAAAGAAGGACAAAGAGGTGCCCGCGGTGAGAAAGGACCCGCTGGTCGCCCTGGAGAGGCCGGTGCCAGTGGACCCCCAGGACCCGCTGGAGAGAGGGGTAGTGTTGGTCCTGATGGTCCTGCTGTAAGTAATCATAGTTTCAACCATAAGCCGCTTTTCCACAATCAGGCCAAACAATTCTCACTGCTTAACCGTTCCATTCCATGCCGATCCGGCCCATATGGATATGGTCTTTTTTTTTTATGCTTAGTTAACCGTGCTGAGAACAGGCCGATAATTGTTTGTAATCGCGCCGTCCTGAACCAAGCTCAAGTGGAAAATAACTGGAACCGTTCGGCCGGTGTAACGGTGGAAAAGCGGATATAGTTTTATCACCACAGCTACAAAGTAGAAAGTAACCTTCAGTTTGCTCTGCTGTCAAGTCACATGAATAGCGCTTTATACAATACAGTCTGTTTGCTTCACAGTAAAAAAAAAAAAAAAAAAAAAGCAGGAAAGTTAATCAAAGTTCGGAAATGAATACAATATCAGCTCTAAATCAGCTCTAAACAGACAATAGCATCACTGAACCACTCAATTTGGTTCAATGTTGATTCAATTCAGTTCAATAACAGTGTCTTTAGTTTTTGCAAAGCTAATCAGTTTTGAAACCAATTAAATTTCAGTTGTAAAGCAGCTCTAATTATGATCATCAGTAAACAAGCTCAATTCAGCTATACGCAGCGCTACAGAAGAATCCAATAGTGTCCTTATCAGGCTCAAGTCAGTTCAATGTTGATTCAGTTCAATTCAAAACAGTGTTGATGTTGCAGGGTCCATCAATAATGAAACAAATTCAAATCAGCTATGAAGCAGCTGTACAGTAGACAATATTGTCATTATCCAGCTCAATTTAGTTCTTATCCTGTAGTGTTAGTGCAGTCAAATCGGTGATATTCCTGAATATTAAGAGTCTTTTGAACCCATTGTCTTTAGGGTCCTCCTGGTTCTTCTGGACCACCTGGTGTTATTGGATCCCGTGGTATTGTTGGTCTTCCTGGACAAAGAGGAGAGAGAGGTTTCTCTGGTCTCGCTGGACCATCTGTAAGTGCTTAAACAACAGATTTTATTTAATATAGATAAAGTCAATGTAAAATCTAAATGGACCCTGTTTGCTTTAATGTGCATTCATGGTCATATTGCGCTTGAGTCATTGGTGCGTTTATAAAAAAACATGTTTGTCTGCATAACATTTCAGCAAATTGTTCATCCAAGCCCAAACTTTTCTCCTCATTCTGATGTGAAAATATTCTGTTACTGTTTTAAACTGGGTTGCAAATGCAGTTTTTGACTTCAGTAAACTTTTGCCATCCTTCATAATATCCATTCAACTCCCCATCACCTCAGGGAGAGCCAGGAAAGCAGGGACCCTCTGGGGCTCTGGGTGAGCGTGGACCTCCTGGACCCATGGGCCCTCCTGGACTGGGTGGAGCTCCTGGTGAGGCTGGACGTGAGGTGGGCAAACTTTATAGATTTATAGAAGACTTATGTTAAACAAAAGGGCCACATTCTGTACAATCAGTGTGATGGAGTTGTTTTCATTATGTCACTCCTCTCCACAGGGTAATGCTGGACATGATGGCGCTCCTGGCCGTGATGGTCCACCTGGACCAAAGGTAAGCGCAATCACACTTTCTTACATAGGCATCCTCCTATCCAATCAAGGCATTCTATAAAATATTTTAGTTATTTGACATTAAATGTATATATAAAAATAAAAAAATCTTTTTATAATTAATATGCATGCAGCTTTTATGACCTTATTTTGAATTCAGAGGCTGTTAACTGGAAGATTTGTATTTTGTACTTTAAAAAAATAATTTATCTCACCGTCACCGCAAGACAATTTATATTATCTAGTGAAGAAAAGCGACCTACTGTGTACTAACATTTAAATTAATCATTCGGCGATACAATGCACTTACTGTGTACATGCATGTAGTTATGATGTACTTATATTTAAAAATGCCTGAATGTAATTAATACATCTTAACTACCCCTTAACCTACCTTTAAACCTAACCATACCCATATCCCAACCCCATACGCAGCAAACAGTACAACATGAACACAATAAGTACATTTCTTTAGATGCATAGCATTAGACACCTAATAAAAAATATTTATACAGTATATACAAACACATAAATATATATAAAACCGGTTAATGGTTATAGGGTAATATACAGTCATTATCACCCTACTGTCACGCTATCTGGATTTGTTTAGTATCCCTTACTAAATAAATGAATGCATATAAGTTGTTGATAAATGACATATGTAATTGGTGCTTCCAGTTTTAAAAACACTTTTGTGTTTGCCGTAGGGAGACCGTGGCGAGTCTGGCAACTCTGGTCCTCCTGGCCCACCCGGTGCTCCTGGAGCTCCTGGTCCCATGGGTTCATCCGGAAAGAATGGTGATCGTGGAGAGGCTGTACGTTTTTATATCCCAGAATTGTTTCTGAAAAATTTACCAGAATTATTTTATTTTTTAAAAATGAATATATACACATAATGCATCCATACCAAAATGACAGGTTTCATTATTATTTTGAATGATTTTATTTTTATATTTTCTGTTTTCATTAAAAAAGTTTTATTACTTTTGGTTAATTTGAGTTATTTTAGTACTTTAACTTAATCTGAATGGAAATGAGATATTTTATTATATTTCAAGTAATGAAAATATTTTTTGGTTTTAGTTAACTATAACAACTCTGCACTGTAACACTAAAAACCTTTATAAGACAAATTGATATACAGGTGAAACTCGAAAAATTAGAATATGGTGCAAAAGTTCATTTATTTCAGTAATTCAACTTAAAAAGTGAAACTAATATATTATATAGACTCATTACAAGCAAAGTGAGATATTTCAAGCCTTTGTTTGTTATAATTGTGATGATTATGGCTTACAGATATGAAAACCTTTTCACAATATTCTAATTTTGAATTTGGGGTTTTCATAAGCTGTAAGCCATAATCATCAAAATTATAACAAATAAAGGCTTGAAATATCTCACTTTGCATGTAATGAGTCTATATAATATATTAGTTTAACTTTTTAAGTTGAATTACTGAAATAAATGAACTTTTGCACCATATTCAAATTTTTCGAGTTTCACCTGTATTATGATGAATTATATCATGCTATGGTTGTGGATGTTCAACATTGTTCTTTTTTTTCTTTCTCTCGCTTCCTTCCAGGGTCCTGCTGGTTCTGCTGGTCCTGCCGGTCCCGCTGGTGCTCGTGGTTCCCTGGTATGAATTTCTCATTTGTATCATTTATTCATCTTGTAGTTTTTGTTTTGTAATCCGTCGCCAGTCTGATCATTCTCATCTCTCTTCATCCAGGGTCCAGCTGGTCCACGTGGAGACAAGGGTGAGGCTGGCGAGGCTGGAGAGAGAGGCATGAAGGGACACCGTGGCTTCTCTGGAATGGCTGGAACTCCTGGCCCTCCTGTAAGTGAGCATAGTGTCACAGTTACACGCTGATTCCACTCGAAGTGGATTTCTCAAGTTAGAGTGAAAACTGACTCTTATATTTGATGCTTTCTGAATGTTTTTAGGGATCTCCTGGTGACCAAGGACCTGCCGGACCCTCTGGCCCTGCTGGACCTCGTGTAAGTAACACATTTTATATGACCTCACTTAAATAATAGTCGAGCAATTTATTTTTATAACGCTTTATACAATACAGATTGTTTCGATGTAGGAAATTCATCAATTATGAAAAGACTTTAATTTCCAAGACATTATTATCCAGTTCAATTTAGCTCCAGTTTTGTTCTCATCTCATAGTGCATTAAATATTTAAGACAAAAGTGACATTGACGGTAGTAGAGAAAAAACACCTTGGGAGAAACTCGGTTTCAATTTCTTTGGTTTATACTACATGACTTAAAGGAATAGTTCACAGAAAAATAAACATTTTTGTCTTCGTTTATTCACTCTCATGTAGTTAAAATCTCATATGACTTTCCTTCTTATGTGCAAGACTAAATTAGATGTTTGCCAGAATCTGTTTAACAAAACCAGCCCAAACAAAGGCCAATCACAAATATCCCAAAGCTAGCCCATTGACCCTATCCAAATACTAAAACTCAACATATGCCATTCCCACTGCTAAAATACACATTACAGTCACTGTTATGCGTTATACCCAATTTCAACTTGAAAACAGTATTCTAGTATTCATAAACACTTCCTCTAGCACAGTTTTATTTCACTTGTAGTGAAATATTTCCATCTGTTTATAGGGATCTTCTGGTTCCAATGGAGCTGCTGGTAAGGATGGCATGAACGGTATTCCTGGACCCGTTGGACCTCCTGGACCCCGTGGTCGCACTGGAGAAATGGGACCCTCTGTAAGTCTGAAATCAACACAGTTTTACTGCTAACTTGTCTCTTTGAAGATTTTTAGTTGTCTCTGTTTTAACAGATCTAAATACCATCCAAGTGGATGTACTCATGTGATATTGTCTCTCTTAATTAGGGTGCTCCTGGTACTCCTGGACCTCCTGGTCCTCCTGGACCTGCTGGCATCGGTGAGCCCTTCCTTCCCATGCCACAGGGCGAGAAGGGTCCAGATCCACTACGTGGAGGCTACAGAGCTGATGATGCCGGCGCTCGTGACCGTGATGCTGAGGTGGACACCACCCTGAAATCTCTGAGCCAGAAGATTGAGAACATCCGTAGCCCTGAAGGAACCCAGGCCAACCCTGCCCGCATGTGCCGTGACCTGAGGATGTGCCATCCTGAATGGAAGAGCGGTAAGCATGGACTCGCTTTAAGGCAGTAGATCAAATTCAGATGTATTGAAATGATCGTGCATTTGAGATTCACTTAAATCTGTTTTTCCTGCAAGGATCTTACTGGGTGGACCCCAACCAGGGCTCTCCTCTGGACGCCATCAAGGTCTTCTGCAACATGGAGACTGGCGAGACCTGCGTCAGCCCATCTCAGACCACCATCCCCATGAAGAACTGGTACACTAGCAAGAACATCAGAGAGAAGAAGCATGTTTGGTTCGGAGAGTCCATGCCTAATGGCTTCCAGGTACGTCAAGACTTTATACTAGGAGATACATAGACTGTGAAAAGACCAGAAGCTAAAAGAAATGATTTAGCTGATCATTTATAAAATACAGTTCGCTGTTTAATATATATTCTATAGTTCAAATACGAAAAAAAAAAAGAACTTCGAAAAATGTTTTGTGAATTTTTTGAAAATTGTGATTACTTACAAATTGAATTAATGGTCTTGAAACGCGTATTCCTTTCCTTTTATAAAATAGATTACATTTTACATTAAAAATACATTTTAAAAGATGTTTATGTACGCATATATACATAACAGGCCATTTTTTTCTTTTGGATTAAAGGTCTGAAAACCATAAATAACAAACAAATAAATAGTTTTAGGATTTTTAATGGAAAGTTTTGTGACTTGTGAATTTTAATAAAATTGTGATTAGTTAGAAATTTGTTCAAATAGTGCAGAATTTGAAATATTTTATTACTTCAAATTAAAGAAATATTTCAGATTCTGCACTATTTCTAAGACATGAATTAATCACGAAATGATCACATTTTTGACATTGAAATTTTGTACAAAAGAAAAGATTTTCTAGCTTCCACTCAAGCTCAAGATGCTCTCTAGAACCTAGTGGTCTCGAAATATATCATGATCTTCGCTGATGAATGCAGGAAGTAATGTGGTGTCCTGTCCTCTATGTTAGTTCCAGTATGGCAGCGATGGCTCTGATCCAGAGGATGTTAACATCCAGCTGACCTTCATGCGCCTGATGTCCAACGAGGCTTCTCAGAACATCTCCTACCACTGCAAGAACAGCATCGCCTACATGGACGAGGCCACAGGCAACCTGAAGAAGGCTCTGCTCCTGCAGGGCTCCAACGACATCGAGATCAGAGCCGAGGGCAACAGCCGCTTTACATACAGAGTCAGCGAGGATGGCTGCACGGTGAGCACACCGCCATCTCTGACATGGCTTTTTCTTTTGTGTTTCTTTCCTTCCTCATAATGTTTCTTAAACAGAGCACTGCAGAGATGACGTGTTTTTGTAGTCCAACCTATGAGTTTGCATCGCCCTGGTTCCCTCGACAAAAAGCCAATAGGATTATTGCAGAAAATGAGCTCTGCGACCAACACAAGTTTATGCTTCCAACACGTTTTGCTCATCATGATAAACGTATGAATTTTGATGCCTAAACACAATCAGAAGTAAAAAGCTCAATTTAGGCTATAAATGAACTGCACCACAGTTAAGATTTCGACAACTCTCAGTTTTTCAAAAAAAAAAAAAAAAAAATTCTCTGAAAGTTTGAGTTGGAATAGTTTGCAAGTGTGCGATTATAAACACAATGAGGCTGTGAAAGCACCTAGTGAGTAGATGAGTTTACGTGTTCGGCTGATGATGTTTAATATCTAATTGTTAGACAAGTAAAAGAATAGAAAAGAGCTTGTGTTCACCACAGACCTTACTTCAGGCATTTAACCCAAAACCCTTTGACTTCAGGACGATGGAACTGAAAGTGCTAAACTACACACAAACGTCATTATTATCATCATTAATTTGTCCTTTTTTGTTTGTTTGTTTTCCACAGTCACACACTGGCACATGGGGCAAGACAGTCATTGACTATAAGACAACGAAAACATCTCGTCTGCCAATCATTGACATCGCTCCTATGGACATTGGTGCTCCTGATCAGGAATTCGGTGTAGAAGTTGGCCCAGTCTGCTTCTTGTAAAAAGAAAAATCTGGACATGACTTTGCTGTTTTTTTTCTAGCAGTCATCTTCAAATCTTTTCCTGTTCATAAAAAAAAAAAAAAGCCTGAACTCTTAATTCGGCTGCAAATCGGTCCATGTGCTTAAACCTGAATCCTTGAAGACGGTGCTTGTTGTGATTCCCATCTTGAGAAACATTCTTAAAACAAAATCGAGGACCACTACGTTAGCCAGCATCACCATCATGGACACTTCATGAGAATCCTTTGCGTCAGCTGACAACAAGAAAATAATATATACCTGTAAAACGCCCCGCCCCCTGGAGTCCACAGAAAAACTACCACCTGGTGACTTTTTTGACCACTGCAAAAGGACAATGAAAAACAAGCAAATGCTAATGTACCATTCTCTGGTGTTGAATAAATATGACAAACGACAGCCAAGTGTCTTGTTCCTTCTAACTGAAAGTAAAACATCACACAGGGAACAGATTTAGGTCAATGGTATGATGTCATCTTGATATAAAGGCTACCTCAGGACAAAAAAGTGCATGGAGATTTTGGGGGAAAACGAGGGCAGTTTTTTTTATTCAAGCGAAGTAAATGATTAGTAACAGGTATGAAAAGGTGCTACTTCCTCTCCAGGTCCTGTCTGTCGTATGTTTGTATTTGAGAGAAAACAAACTTATTTTTATACTGTCACTTACACTTACAGGGCCTTTTTGGTGCTAAATGTCAACAGAATGTCTTGATGTCAATGTGATGCAATTGTCTCTTATCAAAGTGTCAGCGGATGAGGAGAATAAAACAGCTGGATAGGTCGGTTACTGTAGATTAGATACTGTAATCTGATATGGGTTAAGTGGATGGACTGATTGCCAGTTCGTCTCATTTCCATTTCCCCTTCCTGAAGTCTCTAGAGAAGTCTTATTTTTGTCTGTACATGCCGCTCCCCCCGTCTCCGGATTTTATTTCTACTTTCAAAATGCAATGCACATCTTTTTTTTTTCGATTTTATTTTTGTTTTAGTTTGTTTGATTTGTTTTCAGTGAAAGGTTTCTTACAAAAACTGAAAATGAGGCGGCAAAAAGAAAAGGGCACGGAAGAAATAAACCCTCCAATGGTTCCAACAAAGGATCTGTACTTATTTTGTACATGTATAGTATTTCAAGATGTTTTTAATTATTTTGGATGTTGAAATAAAGCATGTTTATGTGGTCAACTGGATGCTGGATATGTTATCTTCTTGCCATGGCCTCAGCGCCTTTCTCTAAGCATGAATTAAACAAACTACGATGCTTTCACTCAACTACCTTAATTTCTACTTTATTTCCAGGGGTTGTGCTTGGGTTGCATGTTGATAATGGGTTGGGAACTGTCATATTTCTGAAAACAATCAAATGTTTTTTTTTCTGTTCATAGTGAAAACTAAAAATTACCAAATTAATTGGCATTCAAAATATTATTGCATACAGTAGTTCTTCAATGTACATTTTAATACTGAAGAGTGAAGCCCATTCCCACTCTTTTCCATTACAGTCTGGCACAAAACTGTTTGGGTACTATTGGCCCTTGTCAAACCAAAAATTCACTTTTCCACTCCTGCTCATCTACATCATAACTGAACTCAACACAGTCACAGGGTGTATCAAATATTTAAAACAGCGACACAACATGTTGTAAGTGAGATTCTCACATCAATGTATAACTTTAAAGAGCTAATTCAAAAGTTTTACATATTAAGAAATAAATTGGGTTTTGTGAGGCAGTTTTACGCCCCTGTTGTTCCTCATGTGTCCAGTAGGGGGAGGCTGTACAGCGACACGAAGTGAGGTATGTGGAATCTGCTTAAGGTATTGTTGTTTAGCAATGCTGCAACATTTATTATTTATAAACGATTTGCTAAGGGTAGGTATCAATTCATTTCTATATATCAATGGGTGGGTATAGAATTTATTTCGAGAGACAAAAAGTTCTTGACGGTCAGGTTAATGTTCTGTCTGGCTCAAACTTAACCACGTGTAACGTTAGGTTTAGCGGCCCCAGTCTTCTCTAATGACTTTCAAAATAATTAATTTTCTTTTGTTGCCTGTCTTTAGCTTGCATGAGATGCATGGTCTCTTCTGGTAAGACCCTGTTTACTCCTTGCATTAAAACGAATCGGTTACCTAACGTAACCTCGGTTCTCTCTAGATGAGGGAACTAGTATTGCGTAAGCTAGCTTACGCTACAGGAAAGATTAATCTTTTCTGAAAAATTGAAGCCAAAAAATTATCCTATAATTTTGTATCCATTGTCAACGCAGTTCAGCTGCAGCAGACCATGAGCGGGCTAGCTAGCAGCTCATTGGTTCGCTCACAGAGAACTGCTTAAGCCTATGAGGGGACGCGAAGGAACTCTCGGCCAATGAGAGTCTGACATGCTCTTATTGCGTCAGAGCCCGCCGAAACGGGCGTGGTCAGAGAGTATAAATTCGCCTCCCAGGCTGTAAACTCTGGTTTTCATAGAATGAAGCGAGAACGCTAGTAGCACAAGCACGGCCAGGAACGCAATACTCGTTCCCTCATCTAGAGAGAACCGAGGTTAAGTTAGGTAACCGATTCGTTCTCTTACGAGAGGTTCTCTCGTATTGCGTAAGCTAGCTTATGCTACGGGGACACCTGGTCAACGCCGTGCGTGCTAAGCATCCACTATGAGTCCCAGGGGAGACCCCAGGGAACCCTTATGAGTGGGAATAAATATATGTACATGTGACAAAGGCCAGCAGAGCGGGCCGGAGATTGTGTATTACAAAAGCACATGATAGAGAGGGACAGAGCGAAACCGGTCCGAGTGAATAACTCCCGATAGTGCAGCTCAACCAGAAGAGCTGTAACATACTAGACTGCTAGTAGTTTAGCCTGCAAGGCGGGAACTTCCAGATTGTAAAATCTGACAAAGGTGGAGGGGGAAGCCCATCCCGCTGCCACACAAATGTCATGAATGAAAATTCCGCTGGACCATGCCCACGATGAGGCCATGCCTCTAGTGGAATGAGCCCTGATGCCCAGAGGGCATGGCAGGTCTTTTGATGCGTATGCGGCTGCAATGGCATCAACTATCCATCTGGATAGAGTCTGTTTCGAGGCGGCCAACCCTTTGGTGCGCCCACCGAACGAAACGAAAAGCTGCTCAGATCGTCTGACCGGAGCAGTGCGAGTAATATATAATCTCAGGGCCCTGACCGGACACAGGAGATTCGAGTCAGATTCGCTATCGGATGCAGGCAGAGCCGATAGGGAAATAACTTGTGCCCTGAACGGGGTACCAATCGCTTTTGGGACATAACCATGTCTAGGTTTGAGAACGACTAAGGAGTCATTGGGCCCAAACTCGAGACAGGAAGCGCTACTGGACAGTGCGTGAAGGTCTCCCACACGTTTTACTGACGCGAGCGCGAGCAGAAAAGCGGTTTTGAGCGAAAGGTATTTGAGGTCCACGGTGTTTAGCGGTTCGAATGGGGGGGCTTTCATAGCTTCGAGAACTATGGAAAGGTCCCAAATCGGCACCGAAGGGGGGCGCGGGGGGTTCATCCTTCTAGCTCCCCTGAGAAAGCGGATGACCAAGCCATCTTTGCCCAGTTCAACGAATCACCCACGCATGCAGCGCCCAGCGCTCTGGGTGGGGATGCCAGATCGTGCCGCGAGCTTGGGAGAGGAGATCTGCTCTGACTGGAATGGGCCACGGGGCTGTCTGTGACAGCTGAGTGAGCTCCGGAAACCAAGTCTGACCCTCCCAACGCGGGGCTATGAGGAGCACCGAGTGGCGTGTTTCCCTGATTCTCTGAAGCACCTGTGGTAGCAGAGAAACCGGAGGGAATGCATAAAGCGGGCGGCTGGGCCAGGTCTGGGCTAGCGCGTCCTCGCTCTTTGAGAAAAATATTGGGCAGTGGGTGTTCTCTTCTGAGGCGAAGAGGTCCACCTCTGCTCTGCCGAATATTCGCCACAGCTTTTGGACTGTAAGAGTGTGCAGGGACCATTCCCCGGGGGGAATGGGGTTCCTGGACAGACTGTCTGGACCGTCGTTCAGATGACCCGGCACGTGCGTCGCTCTGGGCGAGAGCAGGTGACACTGAGACCAAACTAAGATGCGTTCTGTCAGCTGGAAGAGATTCCTGGATCTGACTCCGCCCTGACGGTTTAGATAGGAGACCACGGCTATATTGTCCGAACGGATCAGCACGTGGTGACCGTGAATGCGCGGAAGAAAGCGCGTGAGCGCGTTCTCGACCGCCAGCATCTCCAAACAGTTTATGTGGAGGAGACTCTCCTGAGCTGACCAGGGGCCGAAGGCCGGTGAGCCCTCGCAGACCGCACCCCAACCCGTGTTGGATGCGTCTGTCGAGATGACTTTTCGGCGAGAAAAGGTCCCCATGGAAACGCCCCGCTGAAACCATTCTGCCACGGTCCATGGCTGCAGAGCTGTGATACAGATCTGCGTTACCTTTATCAGCTGGCGGCCCGTGGTCCACGCGCGGTGAGACACACGGCTCTTCAACCAGAGCTGAAGCGGGCGCATGCGCAGTAACCCCAGCTGGAGCACCGCGGAGGCTGAGGCCATGTAACCCAACGCCTTCTGAAAAGTTTTCAGAGGTGTGAGTCTGTTCATCTGAAAAGATGCGACGAGACGCTGAACACGGCGCGCGCGCTGTGTTGACAGACGAGCCGTCATCGTGACCGAGTCTAGCTCTATACCCAAGAAGGAGATAGTCTGACTGGGTTGTAGTGCGCTCTTTGTTCAGTTGACAGAGAGGCCCAAAGCTTTCAGATGGTCGAGGAGAACTGTACGATGAGACAGTAGCTCTCTCTGTGATTGTGCCAAAATCAGCCAGTCGTCCAAATAGTTCAGTATTCGCAGCCCCTGACTCCGCAGGGGGGCGAGCGCCGCATCCATGCACTTCGTGGACGTGCGGGGTGCTAGGGATAGGCCGAACGGAAGGACAGTGTATTGATAAACCTGGCCTTCGAAGGCGAAACGTAAGAATGGCCTGTGAAGGGGATTTATCTGAATCTGAAAGTAAGCATCTTTCAGATCTAGTGAAATGAACCAGTCCCCCTGGCGCACATGCGCAAGGAGTTTTCTGATAGTGAGCATTTTGAACGGCCTCTTCATGAGAACTTTGTTCAGAAATCTGAGGTCTAAGATTGGTCTGAGGCCGCTGTCTTTCTTTGGAACAAGAAAATAACGGCCGTAAAACCCAGACTCGCTCATAGATAGAGGAACTCTCTCTATATAGCCCTTTTGCACAATAGTTTTGCTATCTCTGAACGGAGCAGAGTCACTGCTTCTGGGTTCACAATAGTTTCTAGCCGCGCTCGGAAACGTGGAGGGCGGCGGTGAAACTGTAAGCGATAGCCTAGCCTTATTGTGTTTAGCACCCACTGGGAAATTCCCGGAATAGCTTCCCACGCTTTGAAGCACATAGCGGCCTGCGCGGGCGCGCTCATAGTGTTTATGACAGCGGGACTTACACTCAGAGAGGAGTTTAAGGGCCGTGTAACAGAGTGAGCAGAGGTGGGACGCGCACACGGGCTCGTGGGCGCGCTTATGCACTCTGAAACTCGAGCGGGTTGGAACCGCTTTATGAGAGTGGGCTCTGTGAGAAACACGGGAACTGAAATGCTTTTGTGTATGAGTGAACACAGTGTTGTGGGCACAATTTCTACACAGGAGGCTTTTATGCTCTTTTTGAGATTTCTCTGGGTCGCCGTGAAAACGGCGTTTGTGCTCATGCAAGCGGGAAAGGGGACCGGCTTGGTAATGGCGGGGTACACTGCTGTAGTAGCCGCGTGAGCGGGGACTATCAGAGGGCGAAACTTTGACGGCGGTCTGGCCGCGGCGGGAGAGTGCCGTCTTTTCCTCAGCTGTGCTAGGCAGACTTCGAGTGATCAGGTTTCAGTGTGATCCTAGGCCGAGGCCCCCGGGGAGGCGGCGGTCTGTGGCGGCTGTCAGAGCGAGAACGAGGGCGGCCGCCCTGGCGTCGCTGAGAAGTCTGACTGTGCTGAGCTGGGCGCTGGAGTGGGGCTCGTGCAGGAGGCTGGTCACATGAGCGGCCTGCAGAGGAGCTAGCGCGACGAGGCAGAAAGAGATTCATGGCCTGGGAGGCTTTCTGCACTTCGGAGAAACGGTCAACGAAACCCGTGACAGCAGATCCGAAGAGGCCGGATGGAGAGAGCGGGGCGTTGAGAAAGGTGGCGCGCTCAGAATCTCCCATGTCAGCGAGTGTGAGCCACAAATGTCTTTCAGACACACAAATGGCGGCCATGCATTTCCCCCGGGCTTGAGCAGCAGATTTTGTAGCGCGAAGGGCAATGTCCGTGGCGCTCCTCAAATCCGCGACTGAGGGGGGATTTTTTCCGCTCTAGTCCCATTCACGAAGTAAATCGCCCTGTAGAATCTGAAGGACGGACATGGAGTGAAGTGCAGGGGCTGCTTGGCCGGCGGCTGAGTAAGCGCGGGCGTGAAAGCTCGAAGTCGCTCTGCAGGCTTTAGAGGGAAGCACAGGTGATGAGCGCCATCTCGTGGAAGGCGGGCATAAATGTGCGGCGACCAGGTCCTCTACAGGGGGAATGGAGAGATAGCCCTTTTCTGCGGCTCCGTCCACAATGCGAAGCGGGGCGGAAGAGTCAGAGCGAGTTCTGGCAGAGAGCGGGGCATTCCAGGACTTCGTGAGTTCCGCGTGCAGTTCAGGCAGGAAGGGCGCGGCCCGTTTAGTGACGGGAGTCGAGCGCTGGCGGAAGTAGCTGCCGTCCATACGGTTGATGGTCTGCTCGGGGGGAGGGGACCAATCGAGCCCGAGGCGTTCGACGGCCTGTGAGAGGAGGCGCACTAATTCCTCCTCGATTCCAGCGCGGGTCCCAGAGGATTCTCGGGCCGAGGAGGCGTGAGAACCGGACCATTCCTCACTGTCTGAAGCGAGAAGCGAACAGGTTTCCTTGATGTCCGCGGCGTCATCGGAGGCGACAGAGCGGCCACTCGGCGGCAACTGTACGTCCGGAAGCGGCGGAGAAGGAGAGCGGGAGGCGACAGGCTCCGGCGGGATGAACGCTTCCAGCTGGGGTTCCGGCGGCCTCTGAGAGCGGCGTATCTTCTTCCGCGGCGAAGTCAGAGGCGGCGCGGAAGCAACTTTAGTGGCCTGAAGTCGACCCCGCAGGGTCGACAACGGCATCTCCTCGCAGAGATCGCAGCCGCCATCGGCGAGGGCGAGCTCGGCGTGCTCCAATCTGAGGCAGAGAGCGCAGATGACGTGGCGGTCTCCAGTCTCGAGGGGAGCGCGGCAAGAACCGCAGGAGGATTTACGAGACATCTTTACAAAGACGCTCGGCTCTTTTAGGTACAATACAATACAATATAGGAAGCTTTTTCGTAAAAAGGATACAAATCCGTCGGATGGCGCTAGCTCGCAGGACGGCTGAAGGGGGCGAAGACGGCCGGCTTCCTCAGTCTCCCAGATGCTCGCTAGAGTTGCCTTTTCGACGACGGCGGCTTCTCTCAGGATCAGCAGATGCGTGTAGCCTCGCTGAAGAGATGAAAAATCAGAGTTTACAGCCTGGGAGGCGAATTTATACTCTCTGACCATGCCCATTTCGGCGGGCTCTGACGCAATAAGAGCATGTCAGACTCTCATTGGCCGAGAGTTCATTCGCGTCCTCTCATAGGCTTAAGCAGTTCTCTGTGAGCGAACCAATGAGCTGCTGGCTAGCCCGCTCATGGTCTGCTGCAGCTGAACTGCGTTGACAATGGATACAAAATTTTAGGATAATTTTTTGGCTTCAATTTCTCAGAAAAGATTCATCTTTCCTGTAGCGTAAGCAAGCTTACGCAATATGAGAGAACCTCTCGTAAGAGAACAAACTCCACATGGTTTCTGTGGCAACATTATAGATATGTGTGAACTTGTTTTTTTACAGTCAACGATGTGAACATACAAAAGACACATTTATAATAGGCGTATACTGTATGTATGTATGTAAATATCTCTCTCTCTCTAAGTTGAACTGCACACGCACTCAAATATTTTGATTATTTCCGACATCATGCATTATAAAACCCACATTAAAAACTTTCCCTATGGTTTGAATGTAGATTCTGGTTTGAGTTGTTTCTTATTATGAGATGATCTAATTATCTCATTTATATCTTAATATATATTTTTATTAAAAGAGCTTACGAATCTGGACTAAAATGTATGTGCACTTAATGTGGGTTCTCTTTTATCATCTCGTGTTCGAGATCCACCTATGGGAAGGGCCAGGGGCGTAGCAGCCATTATAAAAGTGGGGGGGACAAAATTGTGTGGTGATGTGACCCAAAGGTCAGTCCTTCCAGAAAAATGCGGAGTTTTTTTGTGATTGTTGCGGGCAAAAATCCTTGATTATGCGGCGATGGAATATGCAGGATATTTGCAATTTTATGTGATGAAATTGCGGGAACTTGCAAAAACTGCGGTTTGATGAAAAAGAGAGAAAAAGTGATTCCCCAACACCCTGTTCGCACTAGGCTACTACCTTAATGTAAAGAGCTATTTCTTATTACTTCCTATGATAAGCAAACATACTACATCACAGAAAGTGCTGGAATATTTAATCTTGTTTTATTTCAGACCTTAATAAACACATGGCTCAAACTTACAAAACATTGATGAGTCAAACAAGTTCTGTAGCTTTACAAAAGGAATATGCTACAACTTCTGTAAAAATGAATAAATAAAATATGAAAAAAATGTTTCATGTTTTACAGTTTTGTTTTTTCAATGATGTTCATGTCGCGTAATTACGTCACTTCATAACGTTCCCATGGCAACAGGGGGAAACGGCTGCTCTCGTGTGAAGCAAACGCAACATTTTTCAACTTTCTGCTAAGATATATGTGACTTTTTTTGCAACAAAAATGCGGGGATTATGAAATCATACAAGCCCCGCATATTTTGCGTGGAAATCGGCAATTTATACGGCAAAAGTGCGGCGTATTTGAAAAAATGCCCCCGCATAAATATGCAGACTTTGGCTGATTATGCATTGAATCATGCGATCGCATAATCGCGTTTTTCTGGAGGGACTGAAAGGTGATGTTCATAATAATAAATTCTAGATGGAATAGCAATTGGCATTTTACAGCACCCTAGTGCCAATTTTGGGAACATGCCAGTTTACAGCACCTATTTTTGTGAAATCATACTCGAAATAAAAAAATATTGCAGGACTTGGGACTTTCAGACAACTGTGGACATCTATACTTTATTTTTATGAAATAAAGATATTTTATGATATTTACAATATTTCAGTTAAACTACACTTGAACAATAACTTTTATCTTACTAACAGTTGGGCCAAAAAAAGTGTTCAATGAGTACATAACAGATTACATCATAGCCTACAGTAATTTTATACAACAGACATTTTATAAAAATATATCAATAAAACCTAAATCAATGTATTCGGTTTTGGACATCAATTTAACATTGACATTAGATGTTGAATTTACATTGAATTTTGGTCACCCGACGTCGCAACCAAAATTTAACCAAATATCAACGTCTTATGACGTTGTGTGCCTGCTGGGAATAATCTGTTATCTTATGTCTCATTTAACAGACGCTTTTATCCAAAGCAACAAGTAGGAGAGCATTTAACACACACTCGGCACAATCCGGCGCGACGTGACGAGGTCCATACGGGTTCTGTTGTCTTACACTTCTTACAGCGTTACAGTAGGTTAAATCATAATAAGGAAACTTTACCTGTGATTCATGTCATCGCGACATACTGTAATAGTGTGTGTTTGAAAAAAAATGATGTAGTCCTCTGCTTTTTTTTCTGGGGTGCATTAGACGGCCAAGCAGCAAAGCGAAACAAACACGAAAATTCGCAAGAGCAACAACAGATTTGAAGCTCATGGCAGACGCGCCCAATAGATGCTTCGCGCTGTGATTGGCTGAATGTTAGCTCACTCAAGTCTAAGTAACAAATCAGAGAACACGGGCGGAAATATTGGCGCTGAGTAAAAAAAATGCGGGGGACAGAATCACCTGTTTCTAAAAGTGGGGGGGACGTGTCCCCCCCGTCCCCCCCGGTTGCTACGCCCCTGGGAAGGGCATCCGTAACGGACCTCTGCAGAAGCATCCAAATACAAGTCTGGCTAGACAGACAGAAGCACGCAGCCAATGCCAGGTAAGGCCCCACCCCCTTACCTGAGGACATGTAACGCCTGCTAGCGCTGCTGTTCTCCAGTTGACATCAAGGGGGTAATCCATCAGCCGGAAACTGAAGCCTCTCTGTGGGCCGGCATTGTAGCAGAACTTCACCTGCTGTTAGCATTCCATTGACTCCCATTCATTTTGGCGTCACTTTGACAGCAAATAACTTTACATCTGAGGCGTCCAAAGACTCCATTTATCCATTATTTCTAAAGAAACACAACAATGTATAAAAGGCTAGTTTGATTTCTAACATTATTCTCTCAACAGAAATTTACATCGATAGTCTGGCGTTATAATTTGTTTGCTTTTGGTGTACTGTGGAGTGGGTAAAACTGTTTTTAATGGCAGGCTAGCAGATACCGTTGACTCGGAAGGACTGGATGAAATTTTTTGAAAACTGTCTCCACCGATAAATAACACCCAGGCTAACTTGGAAATGAGGTCTGATGTCCAAAATCCTGAACCACCCCTTTAAGTTGTGGAATTTTTTTTACAGTGCAATTCCGTATTAAACGGAACGGTTGGCAAACCTACCTCAACCACCTCTTTCTGAGCAAATATAATTGAAATTTAGCCTATTATTTAATCAAGTTGGATTACCTACATTTAAACTGGTAGTCCACAAAGGCTCATAAAATGTAGAAAATAGAAATCATATATGTTGTTACAATGTTGTCCTTTGGCTTAGTGTGCCGCTTCTTTTTAACATTTAATCAGCTCAGAGACAGGAGATGAAAATAGTCTTTTTTGGCTTAAAGTGCACATTTATATAACATTAGTGTTAATTCATGTGTGTTATCCTGGATATAAAAACAAAATCACAGTTTATATTTTATTTTTTTATTATCCATTCAAATCAAAATGTGCCAAAACAATATAACATATATATTAAACATTTAAAATGTTACAAAAATGAATGAATATGCTGGATAAATAGCACATTTTCTTAAAGCTGCCTGGTTTCAACTGCTGGTCCTTGACTTTGATTGCCAAGCGGTGCATTTTTTGTGGAGGTGACTGGTCCACACCTGCATTGTCCTGTTGAAGGAACAGACATATCACGTCACACTGACCAGATTTAATGAGTGATTCTTAGAGAAAATCTTAATACATGTTTCCTTCTACAATTTCAATATGAGGGTTCTATAAACTGAAAAGAATATGATAATAGTCATATATTAAATTATTAAAGTGTTTACATTGTTAAATCTGAGAAAACGAGGGAACTTACCAATGCTCTCTTCCGGTTCATCTGGGACCTGGCCTGAAGGCTGCTCTGGTCCAGGTGTGTGAAGTCTTTATCTGATCCGGGCTCCTCAGTTTAGGTTTCAGCTGCACCTTCTTGTCAATTTCCACACATTTTTTATTTTGGGGAGGAGGCTGACACACAGCTATATTGCCCTGTTGAAGAAACAAATATAATCATGTCAGGCAGGTTTAATGAGTGCTTGTTAGACTAAATCTAAACATATCTTTCTAAAGTTTTTAAATACTATATTAAAGGATTTGAATAGAGGACCTAGAAAACATAGAAGCATTTTTGAAGTCAATGTTTTTAAAAATAAATAAATCGATAGATGGAAGGGACTTACAGATGCTTCTGTACTCCACCGATACAGCCTCTTACTCTGATTGGACTTGTGTGGTCCAGGATGGGACTGTGCAAAGGGACTTGGTTTCTGCTGCCATAGATGGCTAGGGATCATGTATTTCCCTTGATTTGTGGTTCTGCCAGGCACTGCTGCTCCCTTTGGGGTCCCCTGTAGGAATGGGGACAAGTTCATGGGCACAGGTGCATCTTGTGGAGCCCTGGAGGCCATGAGTGCTTCTTGTTGAAACCCGGATGCTGCCTGTGGGGAACAAGGTGGAACAAGTGCACTCTGTGATGTCTTAGGAGACACAGAAGCTCCCTTTGGAATATTCTGCTCCCTCTGCTTCTGCCTCTGCTGCTTAGGGATCCTGAGGCTTTCTCCCAGTTTGGGGAATCTGAAGGCACAAGTGATCCCTGTGAGGTCCCCTGGGGCCATATCTTCTCCCTTCGGAGCCCCAGAGGGCACTACCACTTCCTGTGGATTCGCTTGAGAAGACGCTTGAGGCCTCCTCTGCTGCAGCTCCCGTCTCAGAGGCTCAGGGGCTTCAGCTGCAGTGGCTCTTGTCTCAGGGACCTTTAGTTTTTCCCTCTTTGAGGTCTTGTCAGGAATGGGTGCTCCTTGAGGAGAAGAAGCTTGAGGCCTCCTCAGCAGCAGCTCCCCTCTCAGAGGCTTTGGGGCAGGCACAGATGGTATCTGTAGAGACTTGGGCACAGGTGCTCCCAGTGTAGACCTGGCAGGCATGGGTGCTCCCTGAGGAGAAGAAGCTTGAGGCCTCTGCTGCTGCAGCCGCTCCTGCCTAACAGGCTCAGGGATATTTAGCTTTCGTCTAACTGGGACGTTTTCTGGCATGGGTCCTCGATGTGAGAAACATGCAGCCACTGGTGCTTCCTGTGGCCTTTTCTGCCTCCAGTTTCCCTGCTGTTCTGTGGATCTCAGTGTTTTATCTGAGTTCAGGGCCTTGAGATTAAAAAGAGATGATATGACGCAGCGCCTGAAAATATTTCCGTTGTGTTGACGGAAGGTAGCCTATTTTCAGGCGCTGCGTCATATCATTACACCTGCTGCTCTCATGGTACGGAAGTAAAGTTTCTTGATTATTACGCAGGAATGAGAGTATAGTTCCTAGCCATATCAGCCTAGAAAATTTTACATTTTCCGTCGGTCTTAGTGCACGATGTAACTACAGAAGAGTCAAGTTTTAAATAGGAAAAATATTGAAACTCTTTGGTCATTTTTTTTTTTAGAAATGCTAATGGTCTTGTCCACTTCAATGATGTATGCTAAGCTATGCTAAAAGTGGTACTGCCAGAACCGGAGATCGGCTGAATGGATTCAAAAACGTTAAAACTCAACAGTTTAACTCTGGGGGAGTTGTAAAATGAGCCTATTTCCAAAAAAAAGTGGATTATCCCTTTAAATTAATACAACATATTATTGTAGCCGGAGAAGGATGTGTGTGTGTGATTGGTTATACGTGCAAATTCGCGTCATTGCGTAGGCTACATTTGTAGAGGGATTTCTCGCGAATAGCGAGAGGCCGAGAGAGCGCGCCGCGAACAGTTTACTGTTGGTAATTTGTTGTGTAGCGTCGGTCGCCCCTCGCCGCATCCAATGTAGATAGCATTGCTTTCGTTTGAGGGCGCTTAACACACTCAAACACTCCCGTAGAAACGGGCTTGGCAGCTCGCGCCAGCTCGAGACACGGTGAAAGTTACCTGATTGTGACGGATGGCCGAATTTACATGACACATTACATAAATTAGCATTATAGTCTGTGATAGATACAGTGCCAAAATTAAGAGAAGGGGATAAAGACAGAGGTAAAGTGATGTAATGATGAATGAACAGTTTATCTGCATAGTAGTAAGATACTATATTTAATGGCAGTTATTCTTACCTTAAACTTTATGCTAACAGTTGTTCTGCGTTCTCCAGAGGCCCCAGACAGTGTGATTTGTAACAATCATGTCAGTTTTTTAGACGCATTGGCAAAATTATTAATGATATTTATAATTTTGCCCTATTCAAAGCTGTTCTTGCATGACTGAAATATCTGCTCGAGGCGATTAAAAAATGGCCGCCGTTTCTATAATATATCATATCGCAACGTGTTGTGTTTTGCTAAACGTCATAGAGAGGATCCTCACGCTCATTGGCTGCCGTTTCTGTAGCTACGCAACGATAACTCGAATTTACGGCAGAGGAAGAAGAAAAGGTCTGAAAGCCAGAAGACAGCGTTAACATGTAGGTACAGCAACAGCATACATGTGATGACAGGTAAGTAAATTAATATTTGTGTATAAAACTCATTACTTCCAATTACATAAACTCAAGAACAAGTGCGCTGATCCACGTCGATAGATGGCAATGCAGCGTCAACACCGTTTAAGCACACGAAGAAGAAAGGAATTTTAACAGACCACAGTTAAAGTGTTTACTGAATGTTAATTCATAAACTTCATTTTCAGAGTTTTATTTATTTATTTACTTACTCAACATCTAACCACATTTTACACCGCATACAATAGTTGATATAAGGGTGAAAGAAATCTTAGTATACAGATCCAAACTCCAAAACAGAGACCATGTTACCATTACGTCGTTGATAGACTGGAAATAACTGATCCTGTATTGTTGGTATCATATCAGCAACAATACTCCCTGCAAAAATCTCTGTATTTTTGTATTTCCAATTCATTTTTGACAGTAAAGATTACAAGTGTGACTTTTTTAACACCATTTGCCATTCTAATCATGTTTGTGTGTGTGTGTGTGTCTTCATATTGCATAGGCCAACCAAGAAAAAAGAAATCCAAATCTAAAATGACATTAAATGGATTGGTTTTATAGTGCTTTATGCTTTTTGTCCTTTCTCCTTTTGTGATTCATGAAAAACAACAGCAGCATACGGGTTTGGAATAACATTTTTGGATGAATTTTCATTTTTTTTTGGTGAAGTATTTCTCAAAGACACACAAAGCTAGAAACAAATAGTGAAAGTTAAAGCATGTGGTGTTCCTCAGCGCTCAGCCATGGCCTGCTCCGCCATGAGGAGTGGCTGTAAGCACTGTCGAGGCGGATCCACCGTGAGCCGGTCGCCGCCCGCCATCCTCCGCAGCTCGCTGGCGTTGTCCTGGATGGTGTGGTGATGGTACAGCTGGAGACTGAGACGCCAAGAAAGGGAAGTATGTTATGTGTATTGTTGAGTTAAAGGGATTGTTCACCCAAAAATGTTGTCATCATTTACTCACCCTCATGTTGTTCCAAACCTGTACGAGTTTCTTTCTTTATACGGGTTTTCTTCTGCTGTAACCAAACAATTTCTGGTCCTAGTATTTTTATTTTCTTTTTCCCATAGTTTGTAAGTCAACGGGTCCATCAACTGTTTGGTTGCTATATTCTTCAAAATATCTTCTTTTGTGTTCAACAGAAGAAAGAAACTCATACAGGTTTGGTACAACATGAGTAAATGATGACAGAATTTTCATTTTTGGGTGAACTATCCCTTTAAGGCAAGACAACAAAGGTGAATAGGGTAAACATTTCAACTAATAGATATATTACCATATTTTCCCTACTTGGTTAATGATAGTACATTAAGACATTTTTCTATAATGTTACATTAAAATATGCAAATGTGCCATTATTGAGTTAAATATGAACTAATCTGCAGATATTTCCAGAACAGAAATTTGAACACTGGATGAAGCCAAGTTCAACATTCTTGTTTCATTTTTTTGACATTAAAATTAAAAGTTTCTATTTTCGAAGCTTGTTTCTGCCATCAGAATAAAATATAAAAAAGGTAATTGCGAGTCTTTATCTCACAATTCTGATATTTTTCCCACAATTGCGAGTTTATATATCACAATTGGGACTTTATAACTCACATTTCCAAGTTTATATCTCACAATTTTGAGAAATAAAGTCATAATTGTGAGAGTTGCAATGACCTTTTTTATTATTTATTTATTTTATTCTGTGGCGTAAACAAGCTTTTTTCCTACCGTTTTGTTTGGAATATATATATGTATTATATACACCAAGCTAATGAAATATGAACAACCCCCTGCAAAAACCTTAAGAATAGATGGGAATAAAACTGTAAAGTTTGGTGTGTGTAAATCTGTTGAAAAGACTAATTGTGAGAAAACAGCCTTAAAAAGATGTGTACCGTAATTGAAATCTAAACACAAATAGATGAAGTGTAATGAAATAAGCACTTAAATGTATATCCACTCCACTTAAAAAAATATTCAGGCCCTTAATAGATATGACACATTTAAATTTGGTTCACTCTACTTAAACATATCTAATTAGGAGTAATACGTATTTATATTTAAAAAGTCTAACATAAAATATTTAAATAGTGTCACTCATCTATGAAATTCATTTAAGTTTGATCAACTCAATTTAGTTAGATTTAGGAAAGAGTAGTGCCTTCTGCGCATGTCTGAAAGAAGACGTTATTGGAAGCAAAAAAAGCCTCAAAATCTCAAAATTAACCAGTGCCTGAAAAACAATAGTGTCTTTCCTTCAACAAAAGCCGGTTCCTGTGAAGTGATATGAGGTGATTCAGTATAGGGTACTTACTCAGGGGTCTTGGTATTTCGTTTCAGACTGCAATAACAAGACAAAGAGAAAAGGAAAGTTGAAATGGTCATTCAAACAGCGTTAGCATCAGAAACACTGTGACTCTGTGAAGCGGACATACACTCCCTCTCTCCGACAGCACATGATGTAGGCCAGGATGAGACAGAGGATCAACGCCAGAGCAAAGGGAACGACGACGGTGACGATGTAGTCTGGGAGGAAATCTCTGTCGGGTGGAGACTCTGGAGGACTGAACTCTCCACCCCACGCAAGGACACCTGAACCCACAGTGGGGACCGGAGCGCGGGGAACAGGCTTGGACAGATCGAACTGTGGGATGAAAGGTACAAAAACGATATGTAAGGATGAAGGTGAGCTGTCCATTACACAGAACACCATGTGTCGTGTCTCACCAGGACAGTGTTGCACCAGTTGATGCAGTTGATGGGGTTTGTGCAGGTGCTGCAGTCTCCGCTGATCTTTCCTCCGGACACACACTCTCTCTGCTGCGCCGGCGTCTCAAGGCTCAGCATACACTGGGAAAAGGGCTGGTCTGATCCTAGTTTCACATACACACTGAGATAAACACAGACATGTGGCAAAATAAGGTCAATTCTGTCACTCATGCTGTTCCAAACCCATAAGGCCTTAGTTCACAAATATTATTTGATTTTGATTCGCTTTATGATGTCTTGATGAACTTTTGGGTTACCTGGACTTTCAATGGAGGCACAGAACCCCTTTTAGGTTTCAATAAAAAAAAGTCTTAATTTGTGTTTAGAAGATTCAGGTTCATCTTATGAAATAGATATCGCAAATCTCAATTGTGAATATTTGGATACATTTACTGGAAAACAAGACACAAATACTGACTGATAAGTGATTTTTAAAACATACCTGAAAAGTAAGCAAAATTCATTAATAATTAAATAATAATAATGTAATTTTTACTAATATAATAATAATAATGATATTATTATAATTATGTAATATAATAATAATAATATTATTTACAAGACAAAAATACTGACTAAAAGTTTTATTTGTAAAACAAAATACCTGAATAGTAAGCTAAATTAATTAATAATGAATTAAATATATAATAATTATTAATAAAATAATAATATTATGTGTTGTAGTAATAATAATAATCATATATACTAGACAAAAATACTGACTGAAAAAGTGATTTTAAAAAGAAAATGCCTGAATATTAAGCACAAAAAAATAAATATATTAATTAATAATAATAATATAATTAATTATACAACAACAATAATATCAAATGTTATTATTTAGTATAATATATACTCTAATAATAATTGGTCAAATTTATAATAATTTTAACAACAACAACAACATAATAATAATAATATATTATGATTATTCTATCATTATTATTATTGTCGTTAGTATTATTATCATTGTTAGTATTATTATTTAGTATAATATATACTCCAATAATAATTGGTAAATCATTTTAATAATACTAATTTCACAACAACATAATAATAATATTAATAGTAATTATTTTATTATTATTATAATTATTCTATAATAATAATTATCACTATTGTTGTTAGTATTATTATTATTTTTATTGTTAGTATTATTATTTAGTATAATATATACTCCAATAATAATTGGTAAAAAATATATATAATTTCACAACAATCACATAATAATAATTTTCCATTAAACAAAACAGTCACGTCAAAGCTTTTGAAAGAGATGTAGTTCTATAGTATCACTGCTAGTAATAATTGTAATAATAAAGATAAATATTGAGAGTATGTACATTTCACAATATTCTATGTACATTTCTGAAATGCACTTTCTGTAAAGCTGCTTTGAAACAATATGTATTGTGAAAAGCGCTATACAAATAAATTTGAATTGAATTGAATTGAGAGTAGCCTTACCCCTCAAAATACCCTGGAAGAGGAAGGGGTACGCGGCCGCCTCTGTCCAGAGCAGAGGTAATGTTCACGAAGTCCAGTCTGCTGGTTCCCCACAGGTGCTGGATGTCCCGCTGAATCTCCTCTTGAACAGCAGCCGGCAGAACCTTCTCGATCTCTCTCCGCTCGATGAAGAACTCGGCCTGGTACGGCATGTGCTTTACTGGAGGAACACCAGAACATCAGAGGAGCAGCGCAGGAGAGCGCGAGCAACAGATCCAGCAACACCACGTACCTGCAGGACCCACGTTTATCACCAGCCTCTCTCGAGATGTGTCGTAACTCCGTTTGTTGATCACAAATATCTGACAAGATAGATATTTTGATAAGACTTTTTTTTAAGCCCAATAATATTGTGTCACAAGTAATTAAACCTAATTATTAGGGGTGTTACAATATTGTGTCTCCATATATCGGAATGCAAAAATGCAACGATATGTATCGTGGATAGTGACAGTATTTATGTGTATAGTATATAAAAATCAAGTTTTCAGAGTTTTAGTGTCAGTACTACATTAAACTGCTATATAATGTATAATAATACAATGGGGGAATATTTGTGGGTCCTGATAATGCCAAATGTCTTATGCTACCAGTAAAATATATCTAGTCAGTAACAGTATGCAAGCATATTAATCTAAAATACTTTCAGCTTCAGAATCATGAATATTTTTATTCTGGTGTCTCTATTGTCCTGTGCATTGGGTTACCTAGACTAAGTCCAAGCCTCTTCATTTACACCCAAATCAAATTTAGCATTTTAATCAACAGTACATTTTTTGTTAACCTTTTATCATATATCTAGGAGTATCGCAATAATATCGTATCGTGATATGTATTCAATCGTGACGTTACACCCCTACTAATTATGTATTGGGTATTATTTTTTGAATGTCTCTGTTAAAGATGAGCGATGGTTTCTTCACCTCGATGATGTTCCGGCCCTGGTCCTGTGGCAGTGGCGTCCCGTACAGGAATCCGTTGTCGTAAGAATCCCTCTGGGTAAAGCGGAGCCACCGGGGCAGATCGGGGAATCGCTCCTTGTTGCATTTAAACACCATGGGATCATTATAAAATTGACCTGCAGATCAGGACAAGACACGTGAAATACTGAAAACAACTTGCTTTTAAACATGCTGTTAGATATTCCCTTTGTACAATCTCTCCAACATACCGAAGACTTTATGAAAAGGCTCAAATTCACTCTGGAAAAGCTCTCGGTGTAACTCATAGACAAACAGCTGTCCCGCCGGAGCCTCGGTGATGATGTCTGACCGGACCGCCAGCAGACCGGCTGCGCAGACTGAGGACAGGACATTTACACACACAACTTACTGTGATATGAGTCATTATGCACATGAGTATGTTTTTTTGTTTTTTTTTTAATCAAATTTTTATTGTTGTTTTGATATCGTTTTAACATACAAAATGACAGACAAACAATCAGCTATTACAACAACAGTAAGTAAAAATCTATATAACAGTGACATTTTGAAAAATAATAATAATACAAATAAAATATAAATAAAAATGATAATAAACAGGTGAGTTACACTGAGGAGTGAATAACATAACAAATATTTGAGACAAAATATGCTTCGAAATATACACAGGACTATACAAGTACTACAGATTATGTAAAATAAATATCCAATTCCGTAACGCTTCCCTTTACAGTACAGTACTTACAGTGTAGGCCTACTTACCTAGAAAGTACTGGCTAATATAAGTACATGGGTTAGGGGTAGGTTCAGGGTTAGTACCTAGTTATTACCCAGTTATTGTAATTACTATAATAAGTACATAGTATGTATACATGGGTAACAGGACTGTAAAAGGAAGCGTTACCCAAAATTCTTAAACATTCAAAAGTAATAACAACCCAACAGGGAACCCTAAATACAACTGTAAATATATGAAGAATAAAGAAAATAACCAAAGAGAATAAGAACGCACATGAGTATGTTTTAAAAATGTTTGAAAGAATCCGTTGTTCAAAATATTTTGACAGTGTGTAGTAGTGTATCAGAAGCATTTGCAGATTTTAATATGAAAACACTTGTTTGAAGTGTGCGTTTATAGGCATATAAAACTACTAGCATTTATGGTTAGTTTGAGTTTTTTTCACTTCTATATGTTTAGTATGTTTTGTCATGTGTCAAAGACCTCTCAGAAGGGGCTCTTTCAATGTTTAAAGAGTTCAAGAGAAAGAGAATGAACTTGCCTGTGAATGCCAAAGCCCAGTGCCCTGTGTCTGCCATCTTGTTTGGCTTCTTGATTGACAGGAGCACTCGCTGAAGAGAGCAGAAAACACACCCATCCTAAATACAGGCAGGGCTATTTATATCCTTCACGTCAAGCCGTCTCTTCCCGTTGTGTTCTGAGTGTGTGTTTGTTATAACAGCTAATGGAAATTACATTTGAAAATACAGTATTTGTACAGTAGGTTTGCATAGGTCATTGATTCTAAATTATGGTTTAGAAATCATGTTAGCAATCTGGTTTCTAAGCTTAAGATAAAGCTTGGCTATCTTTACAGATCAAAATCATGCTTATCCATCCGCGCAAGAAAATATCTGGTGATGGCCACTTTTCGTTTCTTCCCATATTAGACTATGGTAATCTGATATATATGAATGCTTCTGCCCAAAGTTTGAAGAAACTGGATGTTGTGTATCATTGTGCATTACGTTTTTTCACTGGTTGTGGTTATAGGACACATCATTGTATCCTTTATTATACAGCTAAATGGCCCTCTCTTTATGCAAGAAGGTACACTCACTGGCTATGTTTCATTTACAAAGTACTTCTTGGACTGCTCCTACCTATTTGAGTGTCCTTTTAACAAGAAATCACGGCCATTATCATGGATTACGTTCAAATGATGTATTACACTTGTTGGTCCCCGGTGTCAAAACAGAATTAGCCAAAAAAAGCCTTTATGTTTGCAGCACCTTCTGCCTGGAACCTTCTTCAGAAATCGTTAAAAATGATTACTTTTATTTCTTATAGACAGTTTGTTTCAACTCTGAAGAATATGGAGCAGGTAAACAATGGTCAGTGTAATTGTTTATAAAATTCTATTCATTATTTTTTCAGGGTCTTTGTGGTATATGTATGTGTATTTGATGTGTTTTTATTTGTTTTTATATATGTTGAAATTTGTCCTTTATGTTTTTTGCAGCATCTTGACCAGGTCTCTCTTGTAAAAAGATTTTTAATCTCAATGAGTTTTCACCTGGTTAAATAAAGGATAATAAATAATAGGGAGAAATCCCAGTCTGAGGAATCTGATGAAGATATTATCATCTCAGTTATTCCACCAGATGTCACACTCACACACGAGATCAGATAAACCTGCTGAAGAAACCAGTGACATTCTCCTGAAGAAAATTGTCTAATTAGCCAAATGTTTCTTTGTTTTGTTTTGTTTTCCAGAACTACAGTATGATTAGCGATAGAGTGATTTCTTTTCTTTTTCTTTTCTTTTTTCTTTACTTTTATTGTATTTTTTTTTCTTTATTTTTTTTTAACACAAGGGCTATTTGAGTGGGGATAGGGTGATTTTTATTTTATTTATGCTATTCTCTGGGGCTACATTCAAGGATAAAGTGATTTTTCATTTTATTATTTAAAGAAAAATATTGTTTATTTTTTTATTCTAGTCTGCTACAGTATGATCAGGGATAAAGTGATTTTTCATTTAATTTGTTTTTATTTTTATTTTAGTCTGCTACAGTATGATCAGGGATAGAGTGATTTTGCATTTTATTTTTTATTTTTATTTTTTATTATAGTCTGCTACAGTATGATCAGGGATAGAGTGATTTTGCATTTTATTTTATTTTTATTTTTTATTCTAGTCTGCTACAGTATGATCAGGGATAGAGTGATTTTTCATTTTATTTAATTATTTAATCTAGTCTGCTACAGTATGATCAGGGATAGAGTGATTTTGCATTTTATTTTATTTTTTATTCTAGTCTGCTACAGTATGATCAGGGATAGAGTGATTTTTCATTTTATTTTATTTTTATTTTTTATTCTAGTCTGCTACAGTATGATCAGGGATAGAGTGATTTTTCATTTTATTTTATTTTTATTTTTTATTCTAGTCTGCTACAGTATGATCAGGGATAGAGTGATTTTTCATTTTATTTAATTATTTATTCTAGTCTGCTACAGTATGATCAGGGATAGAGTGATTTTGCATTTTATTTTATTTTTTATTCTAGTCTGCTACAGTATGATCAGGGACAGTGTAGTTCACTGCTGCTTGTGTTTACTCTCACAGACACATGAGAGCAGCAGACATCTTTCAGTGTCTGCGTAAAAAACAGCAGATACCTTCAATAAAAAAAAATAATAAAAAAAATACACCTTAGCTATACCTGCACATAGACTTTATTAGATTAGACTTTTTACATCTTTATGCAGATGCAGGCTGTTTTAAAAGCAATGTCGTTTTATGTTCATTCCAGTACAGTCATAATGCATCAGTTACAATAATTAATAGTAAATCCACCTGATTCTAATGACATAAGTTTTTTTTTAAAAACCTAATAGTAATATAATTTATATAAAATTATAATTAAACATAAAAACATGAGCCAAAAGTAAAAATATTACTGTAACCTAAGGTAAGAAAGAAAGCTGTTATGTAAAATAATAATTAAATAAATAAATAATAGATAACTGGTTAAAGTTTTTTATTATTAATATAAAACAATAAAGACATGCAGAATAACAGAATTATATGCAAGGGAGCAAGAAAATAATAAGATTTACACTTTTATTATTAGAAGAATCCGAAATCAGATACAGGTTACTCTTTCTAAACTTACACTTGTGTAAGAAAGATAGATCTAAATAAATAAAAACATCTGCCTCTTCTCTCTCATAATGTGTAAAACCAGAACATATTGCCTAACTAACAAATTGAGAAATCAGAAAACAAATGTTTTTCCAGAGATTCTTACACTGTAAAACCTGATGAGTTAGTTCAACTCAAACCGTTTGAGGAAACCGATTGCCTTAAATCATTTAAGTTTATTAACTCAAACAATTTAAGCTTAAAAAAATATTTGATTTGTGTTCAAGTAACTCAATAACTTATTGTTAAGATAACTTGGGTAAATAAAGTTAATAATACTAATTCCATTCAGTTAATATAACTTAAATCTATGAAGTACACTGTAAACCCAAATAAGTTGGCAGAACTCAAAATACTTTTATTAGTATATACTTCGTTAGCTCTAAAAAGCTAATCTGCTAACATAATAAATGCTAACATATTAGCAATAGTATGTTATACAGAAACACTTGCTGAATGAGCACAGCAATAAAATGGATTATTTGCTCTCAAATCAAGCTGTATGCACCACTTGTCACCATGATGGTAACTATCCTAAAGCCAACATTAACAGAAATTCTTCTAAATTAGCATAACAAAACATGAATCACTACTAAATCTCACACATAACATTAATCTTACACACAAAAAAACATTATATTACACTTAATTTTAGCATTTACTCTCCCTTTCGAGTGCCATCGGCAAAGCATGCTGGGAAATAGACATCCCAGCTGTTTCAGTTAAACTTAAGTTCGTCTAAATTAAAATAAATAATTTCATAAAACTCAAAACAATGAAACAGTTCAGTTTACTTAAAATATATCAGTTCAGTGAACTTGAAAGAAAAAGAAAGTGCTAAATACTCATAAAAGTTAATTTGACTGAACTAATTTGTTTAATTTAAGTTTGTCCTACTCAAACCAATTAATTATTTTGAGCATTAGAGTTTACAGTGTAGTAGGCCTGGGTACCAACGTAAATGAGACAAATCTTTAGTTCGGACTGCGGAGACCACAGAATGAGCAATTTACATTACACAAATCATCAGAAGTAAACCTTATTTTTTTTATTGTATATAAACTATCCCAGCTGATGTGACACCATCAGCACGCAACTGTGACGGCGTGATTGTGATCACGTCACATCCGCCAGAGGGCGCTGGTGGTTTTCAAAGCCTTTGGCATCGAGACATCTACAGAAAGGACAATGTAGTTGTTAGTAATGTTTGGCAACGCACAGTGAGTCACATGGGTCATTAGAAAGAAACAACCCAACACACACACACACCAGCAGTGATTCACACACAGCTGAGCAGGAGAGAGCTAGAGGCGCACGATGGGAGCAACTTTGTATTAATAAATGATCAGATAAGTTCGAGAAGCATCAAGCGAAGCGAAGAAGTCAAAGCAGGAACAATAAGGATCTGAATCTGGATGATTCATGCTGACTTTACTCGACGAGGACGAACATAGATCGCCAGTAGTGCTGTCGCTTTCGCCTTGCTCTGGTGTGGCATTGATCTGGTCTGATCTTTACTGATCTGACGGGTTTATTCGTTTAAAAGTCGCGAGGATGGCGCTCGCGTGAACCCGTCTGGTCGCTCTCGGTAAGAGACTTTTCATTTCATTCACTTTTCATTCAGTCAATAATTCCTGTCCGACGGGGTGAAATGAAACTCGCTTTTGTTTACTAATGGTTTACTAATGCCTTTATCTAACCTCTGTGCGGTTTGTGTGAACTTTCAGTTCAGTACAGAAAAATGCCTCGAAACTGTGAAAGTTAAATGAAACCTTTAGTGCAGGTCGCTGCCTAAAATAACTTTTAAACTAACATTAAATACCGTGGTAATAGTATGATTTTTGGACGTGGTAAGTTACTATGGCAGTGCACTATTGTTTGTTGGACATCATTTTTAGTTTTAATATTGGATATATAGTAATAATCATTCAGTGTCGGTCACTGTTCCTCATCTTGTATGTCCTAATTGTTGATTATTTATTAAAACTGATTTAAACTTTTTTCTTTTTGTTCTATAAATGTCCACTTTTTGTATGCAATCATATTTACATTGTTTTACTCTTGTCCCAGACACATTTCCGTGATAATAAAATGGAAATTAATTACAAATATATTAAATATTACATCTTTAAAACTTCATAATCTAAACAAAAAGTAAACATTTTAAACCATTTTAATATTTATTCTGGCAAAATGATTCATATCTCTTTTTTCCCCTTTTAATTAAAGCTGTCTCAATTGTGGCATCGTATTCAATACAATGAACGAACAATTTTGCATCTAATAAAATGTCCTCAAAAGTATTTTTTTTTTAACGTTTATACAGCAGGCTGTTTTACACACTTTGTCAGTTCAGTAGGGTAATGGTTAAAAATGAATAAACCCACAATATGACTAACTAATAATAGCCCTTAATATAATTTAAAATTCAGATTCATAAAGAATTTAACTTTAACCATAACTTACAACATTAACCATGAGTAAGACTAATAATGTAAGAGCTGCATATGTAAACAAATAAAACAAAATAAACCCAATCATCACAAACCATTTCAGGATTTTTCGCGTGATTTAGTTTTCCTTTTTATTTCGGTTATGACTGTTTCTCAGTTGGTGCATCATATTTACCACAACAAACTATTTTTGGCCGTAAAAAGTTTCTTCAAAAGCATTTTCCATTCAAGCAGTAGTTTTGTCAAATGATGCAAAAAGAATGAAAACATGATTTAATTCTATTCAGGATACAGTGTATCGGCAGTGAAATCAGCCTTAGACACACACACACTCTGGTCTGGAAAGTGCAAACTCAGACAAGCGGCGTCTCTGCTGGACTCTGAAATCAGTGCTTAATCAAATTAGAGGGCCAGAATTATATAAAAGGAAATGAAATATATTATACATGTGGGCATTGTTTTTAAAGGTAGGGAAGGCAATTTGTTTTATAAACACTTTTTGTTATACTGCTTGAAACTCTCTTCACATCCTGATGCGTTTCTTTGTCAACACTATCAATGCGGAAATGAATCTGCAGCGGTCCAATCCAACGACTCGACGGATGAGTCAGTCTCTCTAAATCCCTCCTTTCCTCGAGTCTGCTCTGCTCTGATTGGCCAGATGACCGAGTCTATTGTGATTGGTCTACCGCGTACAGTGCGTGTTTCGGAAGGTAATGCCATTACCATAAGTGAACTTCAGCTGCGTCAGGAGGCTTCCTCAGTCCTACAAACCAATGTGTATATTTCTAATTTATTGCAGTGCACATGCATACGGGAACTTAACAGCGCATGCGTCCGCCCAGCACTTTATCTTTACTCAAAGTAGTGAGAACGACAGACAATCTGCATTAACACATTTTAGGTAATAATGGCCCACAGCTGATTAGCAGAAGTATTTCAAGTATAAGACAGACAGTAATAAGGTGAGTTAGCTGGCTAGCCGGAAACTTACACAATATAAAACACAAAACAAAGTATTTTTAACACCCATGGTTATACCATGGTCTGGGTGAATACTCGATTCTGATTGGCTGCAGGGTGTCCATTAAAAAGTGATAGAGGACACCTAGTAAAGGAGTTCTGGTGAAACTGACTGTTTACCGTTCGAAATTAATAAATAAATGCACTGGCTACATCAGCTGTGAGTAACCATAGCAACAGGCAGTCAAAGTATCCGAGTAACCATAGCAACAGGCAGTCAAAGTATCCGTTTACAATTTATCGTATCAAAACTAACATCTAGTTAGCCGTTATGAGCGGACTATAAATATCTCCGGTTGCTAAATAAACCGTCAGGCGTAACCAGGGAAACCAAGTTATTGTTTGTAAAAACTTTAGATTCTGATTGTAAAACTAATTAAAATATAAACTAATGTTTTAAAAATGTGTTATTTGGCAAGTGACCATGGTATAAGCGGGTTAATGCCCTTCGAGGTGTTCATTGTCTAGGTATTAACAGAGACTATTTGGACTTTGGTATTAATGGACTTCGGTGGAGGCAACCGTCCGCCACGCAAGCCTCGCCGTCGTCCAGTAATACCTGACAATGGACACCTCGTCGGGCATTAAAGGATTAGTTCACTTTTTAAAAAACTTTTGCTGATAATTTACTCACCCCCATGTCATCCAAGATGTCCATGTCTTTCTTTCTTCAGTCGAAAAGAAATTAATGTTTTTGATGAAAACATTCCAGGATTTTTCTCCATATAATGGACTTCAATTGTAGCCAAACGGTTCAAGGTCTAAATGACCGTTTCAGTGCAGCTTCAAAGGGCTTTAAACGATACCAGACGATGAATAAGGGTCTTATCTAGAGAAACGATCGGTCATTTCAAAAATAAATAAAAAAGTTAAAGTTTTATAGGCACAAATGCTCACCTTGCGAACTCTCCTGTTCGAACTCGTTCATCAAAATGAACGAATCTTTTTTCGAGTCATGGACTCGTTCATCAAAATGAACGAATCTTTTTTCGAGTCATGGACTCGTTCATCAAAATGAACGAATCTTTTTTCGAGTCATTGACTCGTTCATTTTGATGAACGAGTTCGAACAGGAGAGTTCGCAAGGCGAGCATTTGTGCCTATAAAACTTTAACTTTTTTATTTATTTTTGAAATGACCGATCGTTTCTCTAGATAAGACCCTTATTCATCGTCTGGTATCGTTTAAATCCCGTTGAAGCTGCACTGAAACGGTCATTTAGACCTTGAACCGTTTGGTGCCCAGCAAAGTGCATTATATGGAGAAAAATCCTGGAATGTTTTCATCAAAAACATTAATTTCTTTTCGACTGAAGAAAGAAAGACATGGACATCTTGGATGACATGGGGGTGAGTAAATTATCAGCAAAAGTTTTTTTTAAAGTGAACTAATCCTTTAACCCTTATGTAGAAAATATTTACATCAATAATTATTCATACTTACAGGTTGTGATTCTGAGGAACAAGCTGGTCCAAATACTGTGTACTGTGTACCCATCTTTGAAGAGGAAGCGTTTTGTGAATCCCGTGTTGACCTCTGAGATTTGAGAAGCAGTCGTCAGTAAAATGACGTTTGAGGGCGGGTCAAGTTGTTCGCAGGCGTGGGTGGGCATTATGCAAATGTATCTTCTAGTGACGTAGAACCGTCACGCAGTGGGATTCGAATTAAAAAATGACTCGTATAGGCGATTCAGAATCGATTCTTTCTTTTGGGAGACAATGTTTACTAGGGGTGTAACAATATATCGTGCCACAATATATCACAATACAAAAATGCAACAATACGTATCGTGGATAGTGACAATATGTATGGTGGATCATTCCCCCAAAATAAAAATTACTGTGTGAGAAAAAAATTACATTTTTTCAGAGTTTTAGTGTCAGTACTACATTAAACTACTATACATAATGTTGATTATAATGTATAATAATGCAATGGGGGAATATTTGTTGGTCCTCCTGATAATGCCAAATGTCTTAAGTTACCAGTAAAAAGTGTCCTACATTATTTTAAATATATCTAGTCAGTGACAGAGTGCAAGCATATTCGTCTAAAATAATTCTGTATTTTCAGCTTCAGAATCATGAAAATTTTTATTCTGGTGTCACCATTGTCCTTGGGTTACAAGCACAGAGTCCAAACCTATTAATTTAAACCCACAATGTAATATCAAAGTTAGCATTTTAATCAACAGTAAATTTTTTGTTAACCTTTTATCATATGTCTTGGAGTATCGCAATAATATCGTATCTTGAGTTCAGTATCGTGATATGTATCGAATCGTGACATGAGGGTATCGTTACACACCTAATGTTTACATTCACAAACAGCTATATTACACACTGCATTAAACCATAATAGGAACAACTTTAAGCATTGTTTCTGTTGGCATTGAGGAAGCAGTTGTCACATTTAGGATAGTTTTCAACGGGTCTTGACTGAGTATGAATATGATTTCATGCCAACACTGCAGCCTTCAGCTTCCACATCTGTGACTGCTTGAGGTATCAGTTCAACTCTGAAAATAGAAGACAGGAAATGGCTTGCATTGATGGCTTAGGCTGTTATTAGGGTTGACAGATGCTTGCCAGTGCCAAAATGAAACTCAATGCATATGCTTTCATTGGATTGCACAATGTGCTTTGGGGGGAATAAAAGAAAAGAAACCTTGTTTGAACATTTAAAGAGCCTGCAAGATTTGGAGATTTTGATAATAGGGCTGGGGCAAAAAATCAACACAGCAACAGTTTTATAATGACACAGTAACAACACAATATTTTGTGTGGAAATATTGTATCGAAACACGGATGGCAGGTATCAATCTGAATTTTGGCTCGGGATTGCGAATATTGACGAAATTAATGTAAGCTCTGCGCATTTAATATTAAATAATAACAATTTGAAATTTCTTTCAGACTGTAAATCAGCACTACTGCATCTCTCTCTTTCTCTCTCATTCTCTTTGTGTTATTGTTTAGACTGTTTCACAACTAAAATAAGCCAGTAGTGCCATCTAGCATGCAAGTTGTACACTTTTAATGGCAAATTTATGCATCTTCCTAAAACATTAAAATGATTCTGCACATAATTAACTACATTTAATATCGTGGCTTAAAAATCATGATAATTTCATATCGTGGCTTAGGAATCGTGATGATATTGTATTGTATTTTAGGAATCGTGATAATATCGGATTACGGCTTAGGAAATTCTGATAATATTGTGGTTTAGGAATCGTGATAATATCATATTTTAGGAATCGTGATAATATTGTGTCGTGACTTAGGAATCGTGATAATATCGTATTGTGGCTTAGGAATCGTGATAATATCGTATTGTATCTTAGGAATCGTGATAATATCGTATTGTGGCTTAGGAATCGTGATAATATCGTATTGTATCTTAGGAATCGTGATAATATCGTATTGTGGCTTAGGAATCGTGATAAAACCTTATTGTATCTTAGGAATCATGATAAAATCGTATTGTATTTTAGGAATCGTGATAATATCGTATTGTGGCTTAGGAATCGTGATAATATCGTATTGTATCTTAGGAATCGTGATAATATCGTATTGTATCTTAGGAATCGTGATCAAATTGTATTGTATCTTAGGAATCGTGATAATATCGTATTGTATCTTAGGAATCATGATAAAATCGTATTGTATTTTAGGAATCGTGATAATATCGTATCGTGGCCTATGAATCGTGATCAAATTGTATTGTATCTTAGGAATCATGATAAAATCTTATTGTATCTTAGGAATCATGATAAAATCGTATTGTATCTTAGGAATCGTGATAATATCGTGGCCTATGAATCGTGATAATATCGTATTGTATCTTAGGAATCGTGATAATATCGTATTGTATCTTAGGAATCGTGATAATATTGTATTGTATCTTAGGAATCGTGATCAAATTGTATTGTATCTTAGGAATCGTGATAATATCGTATTGTATCTTAGGAATCATGATAAAATCGTATTGTATTTTAGGAATCGTGATAATATCGTATCGTGGCCTATGAATCGTGATCAAATTGTATTGTATCTTAGGAATCATGATAAAATCTTATTGTATCTTAGGAATCATGATAAAATCGTATTGTATCTTAGGAATCGTGATAATATCGTGGCCTATGAATCGTGATAAAATCGTATTGTATCTTAGGAATCGTGATAATATCGTGGCCTATGAATCGTGATAAAATCGTATTGTATCTTAGGAATCGTGATAATATCGTGGCCTATGAATCGTGATAAAATCGTATTGTATCTTAGGAATTATGATAAAATCGTGGCCTATGAATCTTGATAAAATCGTATTGTGGCTTAGGAATCGTGATAATATCGTATTGTATCTTAGGAATCGTGATAATATCGTATTGTATCTTAGGAATCGTGATAATATCGTATTGTATCTTAGGAATCGTGATCAAATTGTATTGTATCTTAGGAATCGTGATAATATCGTATTGTATCTTAGGAATCGTGATAATATCGTGGCCTATGAATCATGATAAAATCGTATTGTATCTTAGGAATCGTGATAATATCGTGGCCTATGAATCGTGATAAAATCGTATTGTATCTTAGGAATCGTGATAATATCGTGGCCTATGAATCGTGATAAAATCGTATTGTATCTTAGGAATCGTGATAATATCGTGGCCTATGAATCGTGATAAAATCGTATTGTATCTTAGGAATCGTGATAATATCGTGGCCTATGAATCGTGATAAAATCGTATTGTATCTTAGGAATTATGATAAAATCGTGGCCTATGAATCGTGATAAAATTGTATTGTATCTTAGGAATCGTGATAATATCGTATTGTATCTTAGGAATCATGATAAAATCGTATTGTATTTTAGGTATCGTGATAATATCGTATCGTGGCCTATGAATCGTGATCAAATTGTATTGTATCTTAGGAATCATGATAAAATCTTATTGTATCTTAGGAATCATGATAAAATCGTATTGTATTTTAGGAATCGTGATAATATCGTATTGTGGCTTAGGAATCGTGATAATATCGTATTGTATCTTAGGAATCGTGATAATATCGTATTGTATCTTAGGAATCGTGATCAAATTGTATTGTATCTTAGGAATCGTGATAATATCGTATTGTATCTTAGGAATCATGATAAAATCGTATTGTATTTTAGGAATCGTGATAATATCGTATCGTGGCCTATGAATCGTGATCAAATTGTATTGTATCTTAGGAATCATGATAAAATCTTATTGTATCTTAGGAATCATGATAAAATCGTATTGTATCTTAGGAATCGTGATAATATCGTGGCCTATGAATCGTGATAATATCGTATTGTATCTTAGGAATCGTGATAATATCGTATTGTATCTTAGGAATCGTGATAATATCGTATTGTATCTTAGGAATCGTGATCAAATTGTATTGTATCTTAGGAATCGTGATAATATCGTATTGTATCTTAGGAATCATGATAAAATCGTATTGTATTTTAGGAATCGTGATAATATCGTATCGTGGCCTATGAATCGTGATCAAATTGTATTGTATCTTAGGAATCATGATAAAATCTTATTGTATCTTAGGAATCATGATAAAATCGTATTGTATCTTAGGAATCGTGATAATATCGTGGCCTATGAATCGTGATAAAATCGTATTGTATCTTAGGAATCGTGATAATATCGTGGCCTATGAATCGTGATAAAATCGTATTGTATCTTAGGAATCGTGATAATATCGTGGCCTATGAATCGTGATAAAATCGTATTGTATCTTAGGAATTATGATAAAATCGTGGCCTATGAATCGTGATAAAATCGTATTGTGGCTTAGGAATCGTGATAATATCGTATTGTATCTTAGGAATCGTGATAATATCGTATTGTATCTTAGGAATCGTGATAATATCGTATTGTATCTTAGGAATCGTGATAATATCGTATTGTATCTTAGGAATCGTGATCAAATTGTATTGTATCTTAGGAATCGTGATAATATCGTATTGTATCTTAGGAATCATGATAAAATCGTATTGTATTTTAGGAATCGTGATAATATCGTATCGTGGCCTATGAATCGTGATCAAATTGTATTGTATCTTAGGAATCATGATAAAATCTTATTGTATCTTAGGAATCATGATAAAATCGTATTGTATTTTAGGAATCGTGATAATATCGTATTGTGGCTTAGGAATCGTGATAATATCGTATTGTATCTTAGGAATCGTGATAATATCGTATTGTATCTTAGGAATCGTGATCAAATTGTATTGTATCTTAGGAATCGTGATAATATCGTATTGTATCTTAGGAATCATGATAAAATCGTATTGTATTTTAGGAATCGTGATAATATCGTATCGTGGCCTATGAATCGTGATCAAATTGTATTGTATCTTAGGAATCATGATAAAATCTTATTGTATCTTAGGAATCATGATAAAATCGTATTGTATCTTAGGAATCGTGATAATATCGTGGCCTATGAATCGTGATAATATCGTATTGTATCTTAGGAATCGTGATAATATCGTATTGTATTTTAGGAATCGTGATAATATCGTATTGTATCTTAGGAATCGTGATAATATCGTATTGTATTTTAGGAATCGTGATAATATCGTATTGTATCTTAGGAATCGTGATAATATCGTATTGTGGTTTAGGAATCGTGATAATATCGTATTGTGGTTTAGGAATCGTGATAATATCGTGGCCTATGAATCGTGATCAAATTGTATTGTATCTTAGGAATCGTGATAATATCGTATTGTATCTTAGGAATCGTGATAATATCGTATTGTATTTTAGGAATCGTGATAATATCGTATTGTGGTTTAGGAATCGTGATAATATCGTGGCCTATGAATCGTGATAAAATTGTATTGTATCTTAGGAATCGTGATAATATCGTGGCCTATGAATCGTGATAAAATCGTATTGTATCTTAGGAATCATGATAAAATCGTATTGTATCTTAGGAATCGTGATAATATCGTATCGTGGCCTATGAATCATGATAAAATTGTATTGTATCTTAGGAATCGTGATAATATCGTATTGTGGCTTAGGAATCGTGATAATATCGTATTGTGGATTAGGAATCGTGATAATATCGTATTGTGGCTTAGGAATCGTGATAATATCGTATTGTGGATTAGGAATCGTGATAATATCGTATTGTGGCTTAGGAATTGTAAAAATATCGTGGCTTAGGAATCGCGATAATATCATATCTTAGGAATCGTGATAATATCGTATTGTGGCTTAGGAATCGTGATGATATCGGATTATGGCTTAGGAATTGTAAAAATATCGTGGCTTAGGAATCGCGATAATATCATATCTTAGGAATCGTGATATTGTATCGTGGGGCCACTGGTGATTCCCATCCCTATTTGGTAATTTTCATGTTTAGAGAATGATTTATTAATTTAAGAAAATGAATTGTCTTAATTTATTGAGATATTTAATTTAAGATAATGAAAATGTAATTATATGTACATGTGGTTTTGATCACGTAGGGTCCGCAGTGATGCAGTGAAGATGGGTGCTGCTGTGGCGAGTCAGGCATGCGCGGGCGGTTGAGCTGGCGTTGAGTACAGGAAGAATGCACTTATCCCATGTCGGCACCAACAAAATCTGCTTCCTGCTTTCCCTGGCATTTTGTGCCCTACTGGTGCTCCTTATTCCCTCCTTACAACCTGCACAGCGTCAGGCGGATCTGCCCCAACCGCGACCCCCTGCCAAGCCCCCCAGAGCCGGACGCAGACACGACCTCTACGGGAACCCTGGCCAAGGAAGTCGTGATGCCAAGGATGGTAGTTTCATTCACCCACTTCCTCCCGGAGGCCGACTCTGGGACCCACAGACGATGTTAGAGGGGGACACTGCACACGCTAACTCCCCTGGGTCACGTTCCAAAGACTCATTGGATTTGAGAGACATTTTTATTGCCGTTAAGACCACCAGGAAGTATCACAAGTCCAGACTGCAGCTCCTGTCTCAGACCTGGGTGTCCAAAGCCAAGGAACAGGTAGGGAAGCGTTGTATTAGTCTATTGCTTATAAATAATCACTATTATTCTGGAATCCACTAAAGGTGAAACTCCCAAGTTACACATTAATTTTTTCTTTTGATCGTTTTTGGTAATTTTTCACTACATCGTCAGGGTAGTTCACCCAAGTTCTCTCTTCAAATGCAATCAAAATGTAAATATGAACATTTAATTGAACTCTCTGAAAACGGCAAATTATGTATTCCAATCGAGACATCTCCAATCAAAAATACACTTTTGTTTTTTTAACTAATATCGAAAAATAAATAATTAATCACGATTTAATTGCATCTAACATTAAAGTTTGTAAATATATATATTCTTATATAAATATACACTCACCGGCCACTTTATTAGGTACACCTGTCCAACTGCTCGTTAACACTTAATTTCTAAGCAGCCAATCACATGGTGGCAACTCAGTGCATTTAGGCATGTAGACATGGTCAAGACAATCTCCTGCAGTTCAAACCGAGCATCAGTATGGGGAAGAAAGGTGATTTGAGTGACTTTGAACGTGGCATGATTGTTGGTGCCAGAAGGGCTGGTCTGAGTATTTCAGAAACTGCTAATCTACTGGGATTTTCACACACAACCATCTCTAGGGTTTACAGAGAATGGTCCGAAAAAGAAAAAACATCCAGTGAGCGGCAGTTCTGTGGGCGGAAATGCCTTGTTGATGCCAGAGGTCAGAGGAGAATGGCCAGACTGGTTCGAGCTGATAGAAGGGCAACAGTGACTGAAATAACCACTCGTTACAACCGAGGTATGCAGCAAAGCATTTGTGAAGCCACAACACGCACAACCTTGAGGCGGATGGGCTACAACAGCAGAAGACTCCACCGGGTACCACTCATCTCCACTACAAATAGGAAAAAGAGGCTACAATTTGCAAGAGCTCACCAAAATTGAACAGTTGAAGACTGGAAAAATGTTGCCTGGTCTGATGAGTCTCGATTTCTGTTGAGACATTCAGATGTTAGAGTCAGAATTTGGCGTAAACAGAATGAGAACATGGAACCATCATGCCTTGTTACCACTGTGCAGGCTGGTGGTGGTGGTGTAATGGTGTGGGGGATGTTTTCCTGGCACACTTTAGGCCCCTTAGTGCCAATTGGGCATTGTTTAAATGCCACGGCCTACCTGAGCATTGTTTCTGACCATGTCCATCCCTTTATGGCCACCATGTACCCATCCTCTGATGGCTACTTCCACCATGTCACAAAGCTCTAATCATTTCAAATTGGTTTCTTGAACATGACAATGAGTTCACTGTACTAAAATGGCCTCCACAGTCACCAGATCTCAACCCAATAGAGCATCTTTGGGATGTGGTGGAACGGGAGATTCGCATCATGGATGTGCAGCCGACAAATCTGCGGCAACTGTGTGATGCCATCATGTCAATATGGACCAAACTCCCTGAGGAATGCTTCCAGCACCTTGTTGAATCTATGCCACGAAGAATTGAGGCAGTTCTGAAGGCAAAAGGGGGTCCAACCCGTTACTAGCATGGGGTACCTAATAAAGTGGCCGGTGAGTGTATTTGTGTGTGTAAGTGTGTATATATATATAAAAAAATTATACACACATACACATATATTATATATTTATTTACAGACGTTTATGCAAGATGCGATTAATCACTTTGACAGCATTTCAAAATAAAGTTAATTATTTGATGACAGCTCACTTAAAAAGGTCTCAAAACAAGTCTTCTAGTAAATGTATAAAAAAAATTATGTTACATCATATAATTTAGACATTTAATTGAAGTGTCGTCACACCGCCCTAGATATTATGCGGAATGTCGATGTTTCGAACTAAATGATTTATTTCTAAACTCTGTTTCAAACTAAATGATCACCACCAGTAGCCTGATGTAGGGCCCTATGAAATCCGTTTTATTTTTTCCCAAATTCCGTTTTATTTTTTCCCAAATTCCGTTTTTTCCGTTTTAATTTTTGGGAATTCTTTTTTTTTTACCCTTTACTGTTATTTTAGTCATAAAAAGAGTGTGCTTTTAAAGTTAATGATTAAAATGTATACAAATAAAATAGGAATGACCTTAAATTACAGACATTTACTCAGTAGCCTTTTCAGGACAAATACTGCATGATGCCAAATGACACTGCACTCTTCAAGTAACAACAAAATATGGTTATGAGCTTTAAACTGTTCAGTAAAATAAATTATATTCGTTTAAAGTTTAAATAAAAGTCACACTCTGTCTCTCTCTCACCCAGTGTCGCTCGCGGAGTTCGCTTCGCTTTTGTCCATTCCGGCGCCTCATAGACAGACGCGGTGTGTGTGTGTATGTGAGAGAGACGCGTGAGTGATAGAGAGACGAAGGGAGAGCGGGGAAAGGAAATACAACGGAAAGAATACGCCGCGTGTTTTAAATAACGTAAAAAAATGAACGAAACGCAATATGTGGCGGCCGGAGTTGATTTTGTGGCCGCAAATTAGTCTATGTGTGTGAAAAACACTGCATAAAAGTCACGTGCGAACTGCTCGGCTCGGTACTGAGGGCTTATAGCGTCGAGTTTCTTAACTTTTTCGCCGAGGAAAGCAGAGCCATGGAGAGCCGCTTCGCCATGCTTTCATTGTTTTGATGCCGTCATTGGAGCTGAAATGACGGGAGGGGTTGTGTCGCCCAGATTTGCTTCCCCCGGTCTGCATTTTCACCAGACATACGTTCTTCTCCCAAACAAAAACAGAATTTCAATCCAAATATGTAAAATTCCGCGTTAACACTAGATTCCGCGTTATTTGTCCAATTCCGTAATTCCGTCCGCGATTCCGTGATCGCGGAAATCATAGGGCCCTACTGATGTTTTACTGGAAGGTTGTTTTTTGACCTTTTGATTAAACATTACAAGATCCAAAAAAAAATTATGCATGGGTGAATCGTTCTCAATGCAAAACAAATAGGCTGAACTTCCATTTCATGTGGACTTCATCGCTCTTCTGGACCTGTGCATGGCCAGTGACTTGTTTAAAGGTGTTAATACACACAGTGGTCAGCGTAAACCTGTGAGGAGGAAGTGTGGCAGCTGCTGTCTGGCGGTGTGCCTGGGGCTTTTAAGAGTGTTTGTGGTTAACGGGGGGTTCAGTTTTGGTGCCCCTCGGGCCCCCTGGAAGAGGAAGTTCCTCAGCAACCCGAGACACACTGACACAAGACGACGTGTGTTTGCTTTCATCCAAACACATTTACTTGACTGCCAAAGGCGCCAGGGCAGTAGACTCTCCCCCTTCCTGAGGCCTCTCCAGAGTCCTGAGTGGGGCCCAAGGGGGCCCCAAGATTGACTAAACCTGTAAAGCATCGCAGAACCATTGTTTTGCCATTGCACAACAGGGCCAAAATGCCCAGGAGAAATTTCAAGAATCCAGCTTTGCTCATAAAGCGAGATTGTGTGTTTGGTAAGTGCCAGCTCATGCCAGAAGAAACATTCTTTCCCTATTAGATTTGGAGAATTTGTCCAGACTTTGGGGCAAAGTCCACTCCTCAACTTTGTTCCTTATATGACTTTCTACTTGAATAATCTTCTACTTTTAGCAGTTTTTTAGTTACACTTTCTGAAAAAGAGGTTCAAGGAGCATCTTCAAATGATAATTACATGTGCACACATACTTCACTTTGTTGGAGATGTCATGCACTCATTGGAAAACATTAATCCTGTTTAAACAGCTTTAAGCTTTAAACTCTGGAAGAAAAAAAAAACATCTCAGACATTCTCACAGTGGCTTTGTTCGGGAGTTTTCCAAAGTGCAACTCAAGATGTACCAAGTGTTGCAATCCCTTTCATTTCCAGTGTTGTGACTCTTGCAGCAGTAGCGGAGTATGGAGGACTTTAAAGCGGTAGTTCATCAAAAAATGAAAATTGTCTTTATTTACTCCTATATCCTATTATTATACTTGTAATATCCTGTTAAATTTATGTAAAAAAATTGACAATTGTTTTATGTATTTTGGGATGGCATATATAGTTTTAAGTTGTAAAAAACACAAACACCAATATGTCATTAAGTCACATATTGTTAATATACCTATATACACTCACCTAAAGGATTATTAGGAACACCATACTACTGTGTTTGACCCCCTTTCGCCTTCAGAACTGCCTTAATTCTACGTGGCATTGATTCAACAAGGTGCTGAAAGCATTCTTTAGAAATGTTGGCCCATATTGATAGGATAGCATCTTGCAGTTGATGGAGATTTGTGGGATGCACATCCAGGGCACGAAGCTCCCGTTCCACCACATCCCAAAGATGCTCTATTGGGTTGAGATCTGGTGACCGTGGGGGCCATTTTAGTACAGTGAACTCATTGTCATGTTCAAGAAACCAATTTGAAATGATTCGAGCTTTGTGACATGGTCATTATCCTGCTGGAAGTAGCCATCAGAGGATGGGTACATGGTGGCCATAAAGGGATGGACATGGTCAGAAACAATGCTCAGGTAGGCCGTGGCATTTAAGCGATGCCCAATTGGCACTAAGGGGCCTAAAGTGTGCCAAGAAAACATCCCCCACACCATTACACCACCACCACCAGCCTGCACAGTGGTAACAAGGCATGATGGATCCATGTTCTCATTCTGTTTACGCCAAATTCTGACTCTACCATCTGAATGTCTCAACAGAAATCAAGACTCATCAGACCAGGCAACATTTTTCCAGTTTTCAACTGTCCAATTTTGGTGAGCTCTTGCAAATTGTCGCCTCTTTTTCCTATTTGTAGTGGAGATGAGTGGTACCCGGTGGGGTCTTCTGCTGTTGTAGCCCATCCGCCTCAAGGTTGTGCGTGTTGTGGCTTCACAAATGCTTTGCTGCATACCTCGGTTGTAACGAGTGGTTATTTCAGTCAAAGTTGCTCTTCTATCAGCTTGAATCAGTCGGCCCATTCTCCTCTGACCTCTAGCATCAACAAGGCATTTTCGCCCACAGGACTGCCGCATACTGGATGTTTTTCCCTTTTCACACCATTCTCTGTAAACCCTAGAAATGGTTGTGCGTGAAAATCCCAGTAACTGAGCAGATTGTGAAATACTCAGACCGGCCCGTCTGGCACCAACAACCATGCCACGCTCAAAATTGCTTAAATCACCTTTCTTTCCCATTCTGACATTCAGTTTGGAGTTCAGGAGATTGTCTTGACCAGAACCACACCCCTAAATGCATTGAAGCAACTGCCATGTGATTGGTTGATTAGATAATTCCATTAATGAGAAATTGAACAGGTGTTCCTAATAATCCTTTAGGTGGTGAGTGTATCTACTTCAACTATCAATAGTACATTTTTATTATTAACTGTTAACTATTATAATACAGGTTGTAAAATTGCACGCCGCATTCACTAAATGGCAAAAAATATGACACAAAACACCCTAATGTACATAACTGATATTGAAAGTAAGAGGAAACAAAGTTATTTATAAAATATAATCCTATATAATGGGTCACAGAGGGACTTTGGCATTGTCCTTTTACTGTTTTTCTTTTTCTTTTTACTGTAAATTACTTCCAGAAACCACCATTTCAACTAGTTTACAGTAAAATTACATAATGCAAGTTTAATTAATTTTTAAAAAGACTAATTATTTTATTTGCTTACTAATTTGTTATAACATTTTTGTTACTTGAAATAAAATAAACGTTAACTGAAATAAAACAAAATATAAAAAAACTTATTTTGTTTCTGAAAATTGTCATAGCAATAATTCTTATTTTCATTGTTTAACTTGATGTAATAAAATAATTAAAACTAAAAGAAAAATTAATAAACCACATAGACTTAGAAGAAAAAACTAATAAAAATGACAAAAACACACAAAAACTTTAACTAAAATTTTAAATGAAAGTGGAGAATACAAAAATAAAAACAAATTAAAATTATATAAAAAACAAACTATAATGTTATCTCAATTGCATTATATATTTTCCTGCATGTCATGTAACCATTAACCAATATCAGAGAACCATGAACATGTGAATGTGGTGTTAAATTATTGAAATATTAACTTCAAATTCTCAGTGGGTACTTGAGGTAAATATATTTAGATATATTAGATATAATATACTTAGATCAAAGGGGTTTGGCTGACAAAAAGAGTTTGTGAATCCATGACTAAAATGTGTAAAGATGATTTCAGCCTTACAAGTATTTTACAGTACTGGTCACTGCATCTCTGGCTCCTGCAGATTGTTTCTTTTTTTGCAGTGAACAATGGCTTTCTCTGTTTCAGACGTTTATCTTCACTGATGGGGAGGATAAGGAGCTCAGGCAGAAAGCAGGTAGTGTCTTTGAGCAGTTCTGCCTATTCAATAATCACGCATTTTACAGCTTAATGTTAAGAGAAAGAATCTAGATACCATAATAAAACCTCACTACTCGACTAGACAACCATCCTGACCCATGCCTAGTTAGAAGAACCTCATGTTCATGCTTCATTTCATCATGACATGGAGTATGTCATGTGAAATTATGTTATGTCTAAACATCCTGATGTCATCCAAGTCATAAAAGCATAATTGGTCTGTCATTGTCTCCTCAAGGGCTCAACATCATCAACACCAACTGCTCTGCGGCGCACACGCGTCAAGCCCTGTGCTGCAAGATGTCTGTGGAGTATGACAAGTTCATCGAGTCACAAAAAAAGTTGAGTTCATATTTAATGGAAATTCATCTCACTAAATGGAAAATCTCCCAATTCATGAAATCATAGCATACAGTCGTCATCATCAGCATTATCATTAATAATTTAGCCAAAAGTTTGGATTTTTTAAAAAAGTGTTTTTGATTATGCTCACCAAGGCTAATATTAATATTATAAATACAGTAAAAACAGTAATATTGTGAAATATTATTACAAAGTAAAATAACTATTTTCTATGTGAATATATGATCAAATATAATTTTATTCCTGTGATCAAAGCTGAATTATCAGCATCATTACTCTAGTCTTCAGGGTCACATGATCCTTCAGAAATCATTGTAATATGATGATTTGATGCTCAAGAAACATTTATGATTAATATAATGTTGAAAACAGTTGAGCTGCTATATATTTTTTGGTAACAGTGAAACATTACCATTGAAAAGTTTTGGGTAAATTAAGTAAGATAAAAAAAAAAAACTTTATTCAGCATTCAAATTATCAAAAGTGACAGGAAATACATTTATAATGTTACAAAAATGTTTTGCTGTACTTTTTATTCTTCAAAAAATCCTGAAAGATATATCAGGGTTTCCCCAAAGATATTACACAGCACAACTGTTTTCAACATTCGGCGTGTTTCCATTACAGATTTGCGTAAAACTTTTGCTATTTTCTTTTTTCTAAATGTTGACAAAAAACTATTGCGAAATGGCGGTGTTTCCATTAATCGATGTTATGCGACTAAAACTTAATTTTTTCCTCTCGCGATAAGGAGTCAAGATAAGTCATTCCAAAAATCATGGCGACAGACGTTGGTAGGTTTATGTATATCCCAGCCACTGCACTGGCCATTATTAATAATCGAAGGAGGCGTATGTGTGTTATCCAATCATCAATGACAAGGAAAGACCCTTATACTTGAGAGCGGCACATATGAGGTGTTTCTGGGTGTTTCTCCCTCATATCTGCTTCGAGGTCTTGATTGTGGCATTTCTTTGAGGTTTAGAATCCAGTATTCCTGTAATTATTTTGTCTTTTATGAATTTAATAAAGAACTCTGTCTCGTATTCTGTCCAAACACACCGCGTCATCTACGTCAGAGGATCTATAAATGCACAAAAACAGCTTTGCAAAATATTTATTTTTCGAATTGCCTGAAAAACCACCTCATGCGAGCATGTAAACTTTTTTGCGAAATTGACGTGTTTCCAATGGGCATATTTTCAATTCGCAATTTCAATTTGCGCAATTTGAAGAGTAATGGAAACGCTGCTAGTGATGATAATCATAAATGTTTCTTAAGCAAATCATCATATTAGAGTGATTTCTGAAGGATCATGTGACACTGAAGACTGGAGTAATGATGCTGAAAATTCAGCTTTGATCACAGGAATAAATTACATTTTAAAATATATTCAAATAGTTATTTTAATTCATAATAGTATTTCACAATATTACTGTTTTTACGGTACTTTTTATCAAATAAATGCAGCCTCTGTGAGCAGAAGAGACTTCTTTCAATTGTATTTAAAAATTCATAATGATCCCATTAACGAACATTAGTGTATTAACAGCCTTGTAAAGATATCAGCAGTGTTTTCATGTGCTGTCTGTCTTCCCCGTGTGTGTTCTGCAGGTGGTTCTGTCACGTGGATGATGATAACTATGTGATCCTGCCCAGTTTGCTGGAGCTGCTGTCGTCCTACTCTCACACACAAGATGTGTATCTGGGCCGACCCAGTCTGGACCACCCCATAGAGGCCGCCGAGAGGGTCAAGAGCGACGGATCGGTGAGCTTTGACTGGAAAAGAGTAGGCCTGGGTGATAAAACGGCATCGGTATTTATCAAGGGTATACCTTTATCGATAACGGTAGAATTTTTTTCCGATAAAACGTTAAAGGGGTCATATAATGGTACATGCACTTTTACAAGTTGATTGTACTGCAATGTGTGTTGGCAGTGCCTGTACACAACCATCATTTAATGATAAAAATCCATCCAGTGGTTTTGTTTTAATCTCCTTATATGTATTCCCCCGTCTCAAATTTGAGCCGTTTCACCGTGTGACGTCACACGGCGCATGACGCCCCTCCCACGGTTCTTGATTGACAGCAGTTTCAACACAGACCCGCCCTGAGCGAGCTCTCATCCTAGTCCGTCATTGTTGATACACTGGAGCAAAATGGCGTCTAAGCGGTTGTGTTGTTCTGTTCTCGGGTGCAATAACAAACACAGAAATCATTTTGATGTTCCTAAATCCGAACCGCTGAAGACGCAGTGGCTGAGTTTTGTTTACGATGGGAATATTCCCCACGATCAACGTCAATGCTTTCATGTTTGCACGAATAATTTATCGTAGACTTCTTTATAAACGAGGATCAGTAAAGCTGGTTTTGCCAAGAAGCTGCTCCTGAAAAAATAATCGGTACCAACTATTTATGTTCCCTCTGCACCTCCAGAAGAAGGGAGTGTAAAGTTGTATTAACCTTTATATTAATCTTTGCAAATCGTGGGAACAAGTTTTTCATGACCATTAGTTGTAACGTCAATCTGTCAATGAACTAACCTTTACATCAGTAAACACAGCGTTCGTATCTCACTACTCTACCCTGCCAGTGCATACAAAGATAGATCAAAGTGGCATTACGTTAACCAACCATTCAGAAACGTCCTGTTCGAGCCTTAATTGTCGAACTTCTTTGCGGCCGTCATCTTGTTCCGGATGCGACTCCGGTTCAAACTGATACGATTGCACAGATGTGTCCTCAAGAGACTCCAAGAGACTGCCATTCTCTCTCCAAAATATACCCTCAACTGTTGTCAAGGCAACACTTCACGTGCGCTGTGTCTAAACGCCCGCAGAATAGAGGGGCGGGGTTTATTATTTAAAGGCATATGCACTGAAACGGCATGCTGAAAACAGAGCTGATTTTGACCAGGTAAAATTAGTGTTTTCTTACAATACTAATGAAAATTTTTAATACAAGTATATTACAAAGTTTTCATTTAGACCCTAAACATTCATATTAACTTGTACAAAAATGGCATTATATGACCCCTTTAAATTATTACATTAAAATGTAATTAGACATGAAACCATATAACAAGTTTGGTTACATGAACAACCCTCAAGCGTGCATCGTCCCTGATCATAAACAGCCTATCGTATGCCTTGATAAAGTGCTACGGGTGACAAGTAAACAGCCAATAATTTAACATGTTGCGTTGGTGTGGGGTTCGGTTGCACCATCGCTGTGACATCAGAACACATCCGAAAATGAGTGCTGTGTTTGCCGACGATGAGGAGATTGTGAATAAAAAGGGCCTTGGATTTATTTAACAGCCTATCACACAGCAGAAATAAATGTGACAACAGCTGGTAATAATGTTTAGCCCCGCCCACAACATTTGAGGATGGGAAGTTCGGTCTGGACTTGATCCGTTGTGAAGCAAGTATGCCCGAACCAAAGCTGTTCGGACCAATCAAATTGTCAGGGCGGGCTTTATACAGTGATGGACAGATGATCAACAGTAACGTAATCATCCACGTCACCAAAGAGCGCTTGGGTTGAATTCGTTTACAATAAAGAATGGCCGCCGCTGGAGAACTGAGATGTGTAGATTTAGCCATCGCGTCTGTTATAGAAGATGTAGACGGCGCATTCATTTTAAAAGAGGAACAGAACCGCGATCAAGGCATTTGTCGATCCAATTGAGTGCAGAGGCATTTTCTTGGTTCCTGGTTCGGTTGAAACACGCCCCAAAATCACAGCCCAATGTGATTGCAGAATCAGACTCGCATTCTGACTAGAATCTGAGTATGACGACGTCAGGCTAAATAATGTGCCTCTCTGAATGAGTGCCGTAGTTTCGTCTACTACACAAAACTCGAACAGGTGTGATCCTCACAATGGGTCTCATTCATGAAACATTCGTAAATATACGAGTAAATATGCGAGTGATTTGCGCTTAAAGAGACCTTCCCGAAAACTCTTCTCCTGATTCACAAATACTTCGTAAACGTCAGATGTGATAGTTAAATGTGTGTGTGTGTTAATGAATTACAATCAGTCGTAAATGGGGCGCGCCTGCACGCTCATTCTCAATTACCATAAATCCCGCCCATTAAATCCGACTGACAACTATATATGGGCATCATATTATGACATGAATGCGATTGAAAAAAAAAAAATCTCAGATGCAGAAATTGAAGTTTTATTATCAGAAGTTTATTCAAAACGCCACATTTTATTTTCAAGCGTACATAGTGGCATATCGGGTCCTAAAAAAAAAAGGAAGCTTGGCAGCATATTACAGATGCAGTTAATGGAGTTTCATCTGTTAATCGAACATTCCCAGAAGTGAGAAGAAAATGGTTCGACATTAAGCTTGAGAGCAAAAAACGAATTAGTTCACTTCGGAAAAATAGTATTCAAACTGGAGAAGGACCACCATCGCAGATGCTATTACTGGCTCTCATAATAAGAAAAAACGTATGTAATTACTATATATAATATTTTTTCAAAATGCTGTGCAAATATGTACCCGATTAAGGTGAATTAAAATGTAGCCTCATTAATGAGCAAAACGTTCGGGTGTTGAGCGCACTTTTTACGCGTGGCTGGGAGCAGGTGTAGATTTCTTGTGTACCAACTAACATTTGGAAAATACGAATATTTTAATAAATCCGAAAATTTACGCCAGAACCACTTTACACACGATTTACACAAAAATTCGTTCTGCTCGTGTTTCATGAATGAGACCCAATGTGTTCAGCATCTGCGTCTCAATATATGAAGACATGAACTTCATCTCCAGAGCTGCTTCTGAGTGTGACTTCACAATAGGGTGACCAGATTTCTCGGAGTTGAATACGGGACCGAAACGGGACCGACACAGAAGGGGGGGGGGGGGGGGGTTAAGACGCATGCGTATTAATGCGTACTATAGCACACACACGCAAGGTCTCTCGCTCTCTCCCTCTCTGTCATGCGCGCGCTGCACGGTTTTGAACATAACATACATACATATTCACGTAGCCTTTCGAAAACGAAACCTATAATATATAAACAATATATATTAACGATGAAATACGGGACAAAACATGATTTTTTCATAATAAGTCGGGACACTAAAATTAGAGTTGAAATACGGGACTGTCCCGGGAAAAACGGGACGTCTGGTCACCCTACTTCACAAGCTTTTTACCTCTAATTTGAAAAAAACTAACATCAAATACACACTGAAACTGAAACTAATAGATCTTCATGACAAAACGTCAAAATAAAAGTCCAGTTTAATTTGAAGAAACTACTATTGTATGCTAAAATGTAATTCTTGTAGTAAAATATGATCTCGAGTACGTTTTGACTGAGCTATACTATATAAAAAAAAGTAATTTTCCTCAGTCTTTGATGAAATTATAGGTTCATTCTTATTCGGGTTTTATTTTTTTGCCATTGTTTTTTTTGCCTTTGTGAAATTTTGATCATGATTAATATATACAGCACCTTTCAAAAGTTAGGCATCACTAAGATTTTCTAATGTTTTTGAAAGAAATCTCTTCTGCTCACCAAGGCTGCATTTATTTGATCATAAATCCAGTGAAAACAGTTATATTGTGGAATATTATTACAATGTACAATACTTGTTTTCTATTTGAATATATTTTTACAATGTAATTTATTTAAAGCTGAATTTTAAGTATCATTACTCCAGTCTTCATTCTCACATGATCCTTCAGAAATCATTCTAAATATGCTGATTTGTCAGTTTTACTGCTTCAGATATGTGTGGAATCCATGGATTTTTTGTTTCATAGAAACTTCATAAGAACAGCATTTATTTTAAAGTTAAATCTTTTGTAACATCAGAAATGGTTTACTGTCAGTTTTGATCAATTTAATACATCCTTGCTAAATAAAAGTATACATTTCTTTGGAAAAAAACATCCTACGTCTGAATGGAAGTGTATTAATCTCGTGTGTGTTCTGCAGGTGTCAGTGAAGTTCTGGTTCGCCACTGGAGGAGCTGGATTCTGCATCAGCCGAGGCTTAGCGCTCAAAATGAGTCCATGGGCAAGGTACACACACACTTACCCTTTTCTCAGTGATCTTACACTGATCATGCTGTTACAAGTTTTTTCTTCGTAGGAAAGGTTTAAACAAAACATCATTGGCATTATGCATTAATGCCTGTTACCCCAGAACCACTTTGCATGTAAACACACCTTCCGGCATTCTTGTCAGCTTTATTCAGCGAGCACATGACTTACTATGCAACGGTTTTGATGTCAACACCTTATAATTGTATATTCAAGACACCATAAATTTGAAATTATACGTGTAAAAAATCTTTTATAGGCCTCTAACGCAGGTTTACATACTAATCGATAAGCTGTCTTAGATGTTATGAGCGTTTTGGTGTACATGTAAACATGTTATTTTTACACTGAATTATTTCTTTCTCTCTCACAGTCTTGGAAACTTCATCACAACTGCAGAGAAGATCCGCCTCCCGGACGACTGTACAGTAGGTTACATCATCGAGGCGTTGCTGGAAGTTCCTCTGACACACACAGGCCTGTTCCACTCACACCTGGAGAATCTCCAGAGACTCCCTACAGACAGCATACTCAAACAGGTCAGATCGCTGCGAGGACCCGGGGGTAAAAGAGTGGGGATTTTTCCAAATGTTCAGCATAAGTAATTTTCTGCCATCTTGAATTTTGTCCAAAACCTACTTTTGCGAACTAGTCCTAGGTTTTTCGCCCGATCGGAACCAAACCAATCTAAGACAATTCTCTGGACTCTCTAGATAAATAATTATCGGCCAAATAGTAGGTTAACGTTACGTTTTGAGTGGATGACGAGCGCAAGACGCCGAAATGGATGCCAATAAGATTCTGAATGGAAAGTTTACTTTTAAAAAGTTGCCAAATGGTTCCATTGACAAGACCAAAGTGATCTGTGTGTTTTGTCGTTGTGAACTGAGCTGTCATCATCGCAGCACGTCCAGTCTGAAACACCACTTGATGGCCAAGCACACACACACACACACACACACACACACAGCTGATGCGAATTCTCCGCCCCTTCGTCAATATCAGGACCTCGTCAGTATTTCTTTCACCCTTTTATTGATGGACAGTGTTACATTGAGAGATTATTTGCTCCAAGTGAGAATGTTAGTGTGAAATTGAACACAGTATATGCCAATGTTGTTTTCAATAAAAAACATTTGCACAAAGCAAGGCGATCCACTTTTCCATGTTGATAAGAGCATTAAAATGAGAAAAAATAATGGGACAAAAACAAATCAAGAGACATTTAGAATAGATAAAAATTAATTGCGATTAATCGCGAGTTAACTATGACATTAATGCGATTAATCGCGATTAAATATTTTAATCGTTTGACAGCACTAAAAAAAAGTTGAACTTTTGCATTTGTATGGGTATAACAGGGTCATTTATAAAATCGGCGTGGCAAAATACACTCAAAAGCCTATAAATCCTAAACGAAAACTCAGAACTTCACGAGAAATGGTGAGAATATGGGACATAACATTCTGAAAAAGCATGCAAAATTTCATGGGGATCAGACAATAGATGGCGCTATAACTGGCAAAAAGCTTTAAAATCCATGTATTTCCTATGGTAAATTGGCTGTAAATGGTCTTTTCCATCTATTATATCAGTGGTAAATGCTTGCTAAATAAAACTTAATGTCTTTAATGCTTATGTGTTTAAAGGCCTTAAATGCTTGAACCCCGCTAAATGCTGCTCGCAGCTTTAATTTATATAGCGCTTTTTACAATACAGATTGTTTCAAAGCAGCTTTTTAGAGATAACAGGAAAATAATGCAACAAAGTTTGTTTCCAGAAGAAAATAGCGTCACAGTCCAGCTGAAGTAAGCTCAGTGATGTTTAATTTTTGTTGTAAAAAGTTATTAATTTAGTTAATTTATTCATATAATAATAGCCGCTCTGGAGAAAACCGTGATGTCATTGTCCAGTTCAGTTCTCATATAATGGTGTCAATGCAGGCAGATCAATAATATTGTTGAATATTAAATTAACTAGACGAGTTTGTTGAGGATCAGTGCCGATGGCTGTCGTGTCGATGAGGCCTTCACAGCGGAGAGTCTAAAAGAATAGCATTTATATTGTTAGTAATATTTCAAGATAAACGCTTAATGGACTGAAACAACTTTTGTTGAAAATGTTATAAGAAATTATTATAAGTGTATAATAAGAAAAATGATGTTGAAATGTATCAAATATGATCAACAGGCTTTTGAGGAAGATTTATTTGTTCATCCCTCAATCATCATTATATGTTTAAAACCAACTTTGATCATGAAACTAAGCATTTAAATATCATCTTACTAAGACATTGTTGGCAGATATAGAGTGACGCCTGATATTTAAATGCATTTTATGTTAGATATACCGTTATAAAGATCTCATTGATTTACATTACAAGCTATCCGAATTTCGTCTTACTATTTATCCATATAAATATCAGCATCTGCAGCAAATTGTATATTTTGCTCAGTTTGGCTCTCTGAATGAAATTAGAGACGTTTCTTCCTACTCAAGTACTATTATCGTTTTATAATTTTAAATAAGATTTGTTGTCGAAAGGCTCAATAAATTGTACCATTTGAAAAAATTACAATAATTTTGTATGTCAGGTTTTACAGGGTTAGTACTGTAGCACCCTGGTTTTAAAAACAAGTGCACACTTCCAGCATTTATTGAGGGCTTGGCTTTGATCCCAGATCACTCCCACCCCATATATATCCTACTTATATAATACCTGCCTACTCCAATCCCATGATGCCTCTTATGATTGAGATCCTCACAGTTTTTGTGCTACTGTGCTTTCCTCCGTAGGTGACCCTCAGTTATGGTGGATTCGAGAACAGGAGGAATGTGGTCAGTGTTGGGGGAGTGTTCTCATTGGCTGAAGACCCTTCACGGTACACAGACACATACGTCAACACCAAATATATAATGCTTTGAACCAGAGGTTGTTTCATCGCTTAAAAATAAAGTTTAAGTGTTGGATTTTTATTAAAGAGGCCATTTTCTGCTCATTTAGTTTTTGGGCTCTACTAGAATAGGTTTACATGCTTGATAGTTAAAAAAAACACACATTATTTTTCACTTATTTGACGTTGCAGCTCCTCTTCACAGTCTGTCAGTAACACTCTAGGGTGGGTTTCAAGTACAATGACATAACTCACAGCTTAACTATCATAGTTACGACTTCGATGCATCGTTGAAGAAATCAACTAGATAGTCACGACTGTTTGCCAAAACCGTACTGTTGCAAATTTGTTGTTCAACCACGTTGGTTAATGATGTCACGCAGGTGGTGGAGTAATAACTTCTTTTAATCAATTCGTTTTAGATTTAATTAATGCTAGATCTTTTGCTATAAATTACAGACATGGGATCTGAGGATGAACTCTATCTTTTTTTCTCATTTTCTCTTTTTTCAAATTTTGCTTTATTTCCAGATTAAATCATAGACTCCTTGCGTACTAGAGCATGTACTCGCATGCACACTCTTCAAAAATGGCACCTAAAATCTTTTGACAAACTAAAAGACGTAATTTAAATTAGTAAATGAAAGATCTAGATTGTACTTAATGTCAGCTTGCTTATTTTGCTCAAGGCGGATTTATTAAGTCCAAGTCATGCAAACATGAAACTATGCTTTAACTTTGCGATTCTGTTTGCGAATGTTGGCTAGGTCGGGAACTGTGGTTTCAAACACTGACTCGTTAAACTATGCTGATAACAACAGAACTTGCAACCATAGTTGGCTAACGATGCTTTTGGGAACTAAACACACCCCTGTTTAGCACCTGTCTCTATGAAGCCCCTCCTTCTGAAAATCACTCTGTGATCTGATTTGTCTGATTTGGCTGGAGCAGTGTGTTCTGATTGGTCGAGCGCTTCGAGTGTATTTGGGAAATGTCCCGCCCCTTACCATAACCACCAGTTTCAACACACTACAAACTAACTCAACCAGCCCCGCCCCTTTATTCTGCGTATGAATTATTTAAATTCGGAATAGTGTGACGTGTTCGTTCCCGGAAGAAAACTCAAGACTACAATGGAGGCGTTTCAGGGAGTTCAGAAACACTGACACTGATATAGAGAAGAACTCCCGCTGGAGAGACTGTGACTTTTCAGAGCTTTTTCATGCTCAAACAGCGACATTACACACTGAAGAAAGACTAAAGAAAAATAATAGGTCCTCAGCAGAGTACTTACACTACTTTTTCGGGTAAAAAGTAGTGTAACGCGTTACTACTGAAAATTTGGTAACGAAACGTAGAATTTTTCAATTCCGAAACGAAACTTTTTCAATTCCGCACAACGTTACTTTTCCCATGGACAGATTTGACAGCAACACTGTCTCCTCAGCTGCGCGCTTGCAATAGTCACAAGCTCCATGGTAGGTGACAGAGGCTTGTAGCAGAGCAATCAATTCTGTGAATTACACTGTGCAAACCAAAAGTAATACTACCCACCGGACGAAGAAGGGTTGGCTCTCCACAGAACATAAAATATTCATTTTATTGAATTTTTCGTGTTCGCATTTATGAGGAAAGAAACAATGTTATGGACGTAACAGTTCTTCGGACTTGACCACTCTGAAAGCGGCACTAAAAGACTGCTTTAAAACTTTCACAGAGACCTCAAACAGGCATTTAAAACACCAAATATTACGGATTGGCATATCAAGTAAAATAAAATTCGATGATTGCTCGAAAATCGTACCTCTACCCCCACATGTACAGTAAGACGGCGTTCGCTCAAATCCCGCTCCGATATTAAATTTCTCTGTATAGACCTACGTTTTGTAGCCTAGTCATTAAAGAAAACGATTTAGTTTCATACTTATGTTTAAATAAAATAATTTACTTTTTCATTTCATCTATGTTGATTATATGAAAAGTGAAAAGCATGAGTAAGAGCATAAGTTGCGCAATCGGGAGACAAATGGAGTGGGCAGACATGATTTTGACCACTTCATTAAGTTTGTTTTTGTAGAAAGCCTTTCTTTAAAGTGAATTTCGTTTTGTATTAATTGTATCTTCATTTTAATCAATGTTTCATCAACCAATTGTCTTAAATAAATAAGAAGTAAATATAGCAGGCAATATAATCAGGACTTCTCAGGAGCTCCGTGCCGGCGCGTGAACTGAGCTCGTCTCATAAATGAACTGAAACTCAGCGCAAGCTACTTCCCTCAAAGATCTGAGAAATATATAGAAAGCTTGAAATGTGTACTTTAAAACAAAAGTATTCAAAACGAGAGAAAACAGACTCTCTGCTTATGTAATCCGTATGAAATGTGCATTTCTCTCTGGCGCGTTCACTACTGCGAAGATCGCGAGTCAGCATCTTTAACTTTGCAGCCGACACTGACTGACAAAGAAAACACTTGTTTATTAATAAACAATTGAAATGTCTCCTTGCTATATTCGACATATTCATAAACATTACTTTTGCCGGTTCTTTGTGACATTTTTCATGAACGCGTCACCACCGCTCAATAGTTAATATTGTTCTATGGTGTTCAGTTTATACAGGTTTTTCAAATGTTATTTAATTTTTCAATAAGTAGAGTTCATAGTAGAATTTTATGTAGGTCTACACATTTAGGAACAGATATTGGGTTCTGCCCAAAGTCAAGCAACATAAAAGTAACGAGTAACGTAAAAAGTTACTTTCCGAAGGGGGTAACTAAGTAAAGTAACTAGTACTTTTTTTAAGAAGTAACGAGTAATGAGCAAACACTACTTTTTAAAAGTAACTTCCCCAACACTGGTCCTCAGACATGAAATACAAGTTGTCATAGTCTTTTCTTCCCTGTGTGACGTATATCCGAGTGAAACGGCTTCTAGTAGTGATGGGAAGTTCGAAACATTTTACTGACTCTCTTGTTCATCAAAATGAACGAATCATTTTTGGAGTAATTTCGTTCATTTAAGTGGCTTTAAATATTGTTAACAGCCAAATTCCCCGAACACGTCCACCTAGGCAATCTTGATCATATTCTGGATTAAGAAATCATTATAATGCAGTCAAATATAATTTACAGGGAATATAAATAATTACTTTACCTTCCGAGTCTTTCGTTAATTTGTCACGTGACAGACACAATAAACAAATCGTCCATGAAAGACCCATCACTAGCTTCTAGAATAAGAAAAAAATGTTGGGTGGGACTTGATTTCATCCATGGGGAATTGATTGGATGGTTGTGGTTTGCCATTGGTGGATCTCATGTGAGTGACAGGTTGCCCCGCCCTCACGCCAGTAAACACATCATCAGAGAAGAGAAGAGGGAGGGTATTTCGATTAAAGATTTCAGGGCACATGCATTTAAAATTAAAACATATAAAATTGTTATAAACACTGCAATATTCTATAAAAAACATCAGTGTATTTTGATTTCATGGTGACTTTAAGCAACCATTCTCTCTTCAGGTTTAAAAGCATTCACTGCCTGCTCTACCCAGACACCGAGTGGTGTCCACGCAAGACTCGTCACTGACCGCTGGGAGACACAACTCTTCATGCCAAAATAATACTCCGAATAACTCAGCTGGTTGGTGGTATGTGAAGCTAGTCAACACGTGTTTGTTTGGTACTTTATATGTGTTTATGGAGAAACAGGGTGGCTGTAATTTATTGTTGTCCTGAAATAGTGTTTTTGCCAACTGATTTACATATAATGAGTCCCTGTTGTAAGAGCGTTTTCAAAGGATTGTGCTATCTGTGGGGGATTTTTCGTTGAAATGATTTAAGACACATTTTTGTGGCTTTTACATCATCTTTATAGAGTTGTCTTTTTCCTAAGGGCCATAAATATGTCCTGCACAATCCTATAAATTTGTGTGCAAGATGATTTCATGGAAGAGAAAAACAGTATTGATGCAGTTTATAGTATTTTGTTTTCAAGATTTATGCAACCACCAGCTCATCTTTTGCCAATGCTCTTCAGCTTATGTTCTTCTCTGTTTGTGATTTGTGGATGACAGAAGACACTCAGTATGTCTCTGGACGTGCAGGCAGAAACTCTTGGATGGAGTCGAGCAATTAAACTCCACTGAAAATATACAGACCAAAAGCAATTGTTGCAAAATCTTGATAATTTATCCATTGCTTGCCATTCATATTTTAATAGAGTGCTTTATTTAGTAGAAAACATCTTTTTGAATTATTTCCATTGAAACACCAGTGTGTGATGATTAGAAACATGACTGTTTAAATGTGTTTTCTGTGCTGTTCGAATGTTATTTGCACAAACACGTTCCTCACTGCAGGCCAGTGGTTTGCGTTAACATGCCAAAACTACACTTTCTGTCTTTCCTTAACAGTGACAAACATTTTATAAACGTGCTCATTGACACTACAAAATGCTATTGCAGTTGAATGTTTTTGCACCTGTTTTTTTTTTTTTAATCTGATGACTTAATGTTGTAAAGTGTGATTTTCATTTTAATAAATTTATTTATTATGCTTGTGCCAGTGTATGCATGATTCGTCTGAACATGATGCCTGTTACTGTAATACAACCGCTTGTGGGTTATAAGATGTAATACTTCAAATATCCTGCGTGGAAAGTAGTTGATTTATTATTCCATGGATTATTTACTTCTCTTGAGACCGCTGGGTGTAAATGTTGATTAACTCGCATATTTTCAAAATCAATTTATTAAAATGTTGCATTTAAATAATAAATGACCAACTACAGAGTTCCAGCAGATTATTCAGTTAAAAGCTCATGATATTTGAATATCAGGGAATGTATGAACTGATAATATGTTAAATGTTCTATATGTTGCTTATTCACAATAAATAATAAAATGTGGAATGTAAAATTACTCTGAATTCTGAAATACTCTCAAACTCGTTTGCTCTAAAATCTTGACATTTTAGCTATTGAATGATCCTCATAAAGGACCTGTTTAGTATTTTTGTTAATCTACCATCATGAGTTATTTCGAAGGCACTATACTTATCTTCATATTGTAGAATAAAATTAATTTGAGTTATTTAAAATTATTTGAATGAAAAACCACAGGGTTCATGCTTTCCATTTCAACTGAAAGAAAAAGTTCAGAGCACATAATATGCTAGTTTACAGATATTACATTTCTGTTGTGTACTCAAAGTCTTCAGTCGGGGGCCCCAAAAATAAATTACATTGGATTTAAGAAGAAAGGGATAGTTCACCCAAAAATGAAAAAGATCTAATTTACTTACTCTCAAGTTGTTCCAACCCTGTATCAATTTCTTTCTTCTGCTGAACAAAAATAAGTTATTTTGAAGAAAGTCGGTAACCAAACAGTTGATGGGCTCGATTGACTTCCATAGTATTTCCCCCCATACTATGGAAGTCATTTTTGGGTGAACTATCCCTTTAAAGTGAGATAAACAAGGGTTTAATTAAAATTCCCTTCAGTTTATTAACCCATGGTCTTACTAAAAAGCCAACCAATATTATTCAATATCATGGAGGAATAATGCATACTATAGTATGTAGAACGGATAGTATACTAACTAACTGACCGACAGCACCCTCTTTTTAAGAAGTCATCCACACTTTCTATGGTGAAAGTGGTCACGTGACAAATAAAGTTTGCTCAGCTGACCTTCGCTCGGTTCACTGACTTGTCAAACAAACATCAGATTGAAACTGAGGTACGTAAAGTATTATAAGCTTTCATGCTACTTTTCCGCGCTTTTCAGCACATCTGGTTTCGCATAAAATGTCCGCATGAAAACAACTTTTTTTTTTTTTACTTTCAGTTTCACTAGAGTAAGTTAGTTTCGTGTGGCTGAACTTGGACTGGATAAGGAAAATGGAAATAACATTTAGTGGAAAGCGTGCTTTGGTGACTGGAGCTGGCAAAGGTAAGCTTTAATTCTTAAATGGACAATGAAAAATTATATTTACTCACCCTCGTTCGAAACGACCTATTTCTATTCTTTGGAAAACAAAGGGAGAGATTCTGAAGATTGTCCTGGTCGCTCTTTTCCATGTATTTACAATGAATCGCGACTGAAGAGAGGGACAGCATATTTAAGCTATTTAATGAAAACTTTGACATTTGCCATAGCGTTCTTGGAAAAATTTGCACACACAAAAAAAGTGATGTTGGTTAAAGTCACCATGAAGTCAAAAAGTATTTTGTGTTTTTATTTTATGGAATATTTTAGTATTTATAACCATGCACGTAATTTTTAATCAGAATAACTTCCCCTCCCATCTTCTCTGATGACGTGTTTACTGGTTTTCGATGGTAAAAATGGTTTTCGATGGTGAGGGCGGGGCAACCTGTCACTCACATGAGATCAATCAATAGCAAACCACAACCATCCAATCAATTCCCCATGGACAAAATCAAGTCCCTCCCTACATTTTTTTTTATATTCGAGAAGCCGTTTTTACTCAGGTCTACGTTACAATAGGAAAGAAAATACTATGGCTGCATCTGAAATCATATACTCTCTTGAGTAGGTACTTATTTTGTATAAGTAATTACTAATTTTGTATAAGTCATTTTGGACGTACTACATCCGCCATGTGACCTACCAGCCTCAGTTGCGTCGCTGTGGCCTCATGATATAGTAAAGTGTCCATTTTAAGTACACTTCAGAATCTCACGGGAAGTAGAAGATCATACGGTTACTTTTTGCCTACTCTTTTATAAATACTGTGAACTGACATACTTCTCTTGTCACATACTGTTTTTCACCTACTATATAGTAGGGAATTATGCGATTTCGGATGCAGCCACTCACAACTGCTATTTCATGTTGACTTTACGTGCTTTAGTATGTTAGTCGACATATTAAAAGTGTACGTCTTAAAGCATGACAAAATATTATTAAACAATGATTTACAATGTAAAATTATTACTAAGCACACTTTCTAGAAGTGTATTTAAATGTGTTAAGAAACATGAAAGTCCAGTGACATTTTATTTCTTGACTATATTGTCTGCAAGTACAGTACATACTTTTAAGATGTGAAATACACTACAAGTGACCATTAAATACAATTAAGTGCACTTCTTTCTCACAAGGGTATACATAACACACTGTACATTGTACATGGTGTATTTAAAAATATCTTCTAAAGTCATACAGGTTTGGAACGACATGATATTTTTGGTTGATGATTCCTTTAAAAGTCTATAATAAGTGCATTTTCAGCTTGCTTTGACCTTTCCAAATGAGTGCGTTTAAGTATAATGATACACCAGATCGTTGATTCACCTCAATGCCTCGCAGGGATCGGACGGGCCACGGCACTGGCTCTGGCACGCTGTGGGTCAGAGGTCACGGCTGTCACACGCACTAAGGCTGACCTGGATAGCCTAGTGCAGGAGGTAATGACCCCTCGGTCACGGTCCAACTCATCCCCGAGACAAAACCCTGCGGTTCTATTGTTTCCCAGCATGCATCACTTCCAAGCATCGCATTCCTCTGCACCCCAAGAGAGCCTGCTGCTCCTTTATGCTTTATAGGTCTCATTCAGCCAGACTGTGACAATGGAAATTCTCTTTGTAATGTGTGATGCGTTTGATCCCCAGTGTCCCTCCATTAAGCCGGTGTGTGTGGACCTGTCGGACTGGGACGCCACAGCCCAGGCGCTGAAAGACGTCGGTCTGGTGGACCTTCTGGTGAACAATGCAGCCTACGCTACTCTTCAGCCCTTCCTAGATGTCACGCCAGATCAGTTTGACATGTAAGGCTTTAAAATATCACTCACACAGACTATAATTTGTGTTTTAAAATAGTGAGACTGCATTTGTGATGGCTTTTGCAGGTCTTTCAGTGTCAACGTGAAAGCTGCACTTCATGTTGCTCAAGTAAGAAGAAAGCTTTATGATTTCATAATGAGTTATTTAATGCTACAAACACTTTTAATGTGCATTTATTGTAGATAGTGGCTCGAGGTATGAAGGCCAGAGGAACTGGAGGATCCATTGTGAACATCTCGAGTCAAGCCTCTCAGTGCGCTCTGAAAGATCACGCCGTATACTGTGAGTGCACGACTCAAACTCACATGTCTAATCTTATTTGTCGCATTCATGCAACCGGCAACATTATCCCAGGCCTATATATCGGACCCGGGGGGGAAACGTTTTGTCCAAGGCCTTGTGCATTTTTTACAATAGGTACAACAACATGCACTAATTTTCATCAGTTGGAATCCAAACAGATTTCAGATTCTGGAAGAATTGTTTATATGAATCTGAAACGTTGCATCTGCACACTAAATACTCTAAAAATGGTTTTCGACAATGATAATAATAAGAACAATAAATAATATTTGAGCACCAATAATAATTGAGCATCAAATCAGCATATTAGAATGATTTCTGAAGGATCATGTGACACTGAAGACTGGAGTAATGATGCTGGTAATTCAGCTCAGTTCAGAATCGGAGACAATAAAACTTTGCAGAACCATTACATTCACAAACACCTTTATTACATACTGCATGAAAGGTAATATTCAACTTTAAAAATGTAGTAAATAAGCAGTCTCCACTGAACAGTATGTATGATGTGAGACATAAATAAACCTAGTATAACATGTAAAGATATGCGTCACAGCACTGTTTGTGTGCACAAGGTATTTTTGAATAGTCCATTCAGGCATTTACATGCTTAATTATTTTTCTGATGATCGGATTATTTCAAGTCTGCACCATCAAATTTCATTCTGATCGAGGTCAATCAAATCAGATCGATTACAACTGATTATTTGGGTGCATGTAAACTTATTATAGATGTCTCATAAATGCATATGCATAAAGTAGATGCTGATGGAGGATTTTTATGTAAGGGTCGTGATGATGTACATAAATAATAATGCTGGTTAATATAGAGAAAAGGACTTTGACGCTCTTTTAGAGTTTTTAAAGGAGTTAATTTTGTGATTATGATCAACTGACTGTACTTAAAAAATAAATACATGGATTTAAGTTTGAATTTATTACAGTGTATTCGAGAGACGTCAAGTAGCACAGCTATGTAGAAAATTCGTTTCTGGGATGATGGTCATTTGTACAATTTTAAGGGTCATTATACAAAAAAGTTTTTGACCACAGAATTCAGTTTCTGACCAATCAGAATCGAGTATTCCAGAAGTTAATGGCCCTTTTTTCCCCTTGCATCACTGGAGAACTCTCTTAAATACTTAACCAAGTTCAAATTTTGAATCAAACTTGTCTTATACAGAAGAAAATGCTCATTTGAATATATCATTTGTGTTTTCTGAAGGTGCCACGAAAGGAGCGCTGGACATGCTGACCAGAGTGATGGCGCTGGAGTTGGGGCCGCATCAGGTTAATCACTGATCATGTTTGTGAAATCTATCAAACAATAAGCTCATTGTTTGTTGTTTACAGCTTTGTGAAAATAAACCGTACATTGCGATGATCAGTCATGCCAGGAGGCTTCAAGCCAATCAACAACCACCCTCTTTAAAACATATGAATCTGTTTGCTGAACGTCTCAAATCGGAGATTAAATGTTTGGGTGTGTTTCTAACCGCCTTGCAATTTCTTGGAGAAGTTAGTGTAATTGCTAACAGATAATAATGCACATTTATGACCAAGTTGTTTGTGCATTGCCATAAATGATGGAGTGGATTAGGGACGCGTGTTAATATTCCCCAGCTTATTGCTTTTCCTGATCATATTAACAGCAGAGTATGGATCTTGACTGGTAGACAAATTGGTTTGATCTAGGAACATAAAACTAATCAAAATCCACAAGTCCTAACGCCTGTCATCTAAACATTTCTCGTTAATGTACAATGTGGACATCATTTCCATCTCAACACTGTTTTAACTCTTTACATGAATAGTCAATTATGGTGAATAATAATAATAACTAAAAATAAATAAATAATAATTATATATATATATAAAATATTTTATTAGAATTATTATTAAATTAAAATAAAATAAGCAGTAAATGCACAAAAGGCTTGCAGATTTAGTCTAAATTAAGCTATTATTATTATTATTATTATATTTTAATATAATTTGTATTGAATTGAAATCATTTGAAAAATATTAAAACAGTAAATAGATCAAAATGTGTTGCATGGTTTTATTGTATTTTCTGCTTTAATATTTTTTATTTTATTCATTTTATTAATTAATTGTTTTATTATTATTATTATTATTGTTGTTGTTGTTATTAAGTCCAAATGCTGGTTTGTAGTTATTGGTAGACATATTTGCCATAAATTAATGTATTATTTTTAAATAATAATAATATACCAAATTCATAATAATATTTATCATTATTATTATGGTTATTTTGATTGCTAAATTTGATTTAAAAATGATGAATCTAAAATCAAATCTTTGCCAGTTTTGCTATATATATTAAAATGAAAGTGTTGTCTACCTTGATTGATTGATACCTATATCCATCTTTCATGTGAGTTTAGCATGTTTTATGTAATCTGACCTCGACAGATAAGAGTGAACTCGGTGAACCCGACTGTGGTGATGACAGAAATGGGGAAGATTGGATGGAGTGACCCAGAAAAGGCCAAGAGCATGACATCACGGATCCCACTGGGCAAATTTGCAGGTAAGCCTGTGTTTATAGGTCACTAGAACAGCAGGGAAAATCTCCATTCCTCTTTCCTTGTGTTTCCCCTAGTTGTTTCAGTCAAATAAATATCCTCTGAGGGCAGTTGAGTTGATTGCAACAATGAGAATACATTTCTATACTCTAGTAATGAACTAAACACTGGCAGTGCTGTCAGTTCACAATGCTGCGCTCATGTTGTTCTTCTGTTGGGTTATTTAATACTTCTCTCTCTGTATTTTGGGATTTAGCAAAGATTGTGTAAGCACATTTCAGTGACATCAGTGAAACTTTGAGGCTTGTGAAACACCACAATGTCAATGTCTGTCCACAACCATAGTCTCTTGGCTTTTCTAGTGTGTGTCTGTAATACAGTAATGCTCCAGTGTCTTTCTTATTGTGTTGTTTAGAAGTGGAGGATGTGGTCAACTCCATCCTCTTCCTCCTCAGCGATAAGAGTGCCATGACCAATGGGGTGATCCTGCCCGTGGACGGGGGGTTTCTGGCTTGCTAAAAACTAACATCATCAAGCAAAGGTGAATAAGCCTGAAGAGATGCGTTTCAGCTCCAACTCATAACAATTAATATTCGTAATGTGTCAGCATTTACTCTTCCTCATTGGTTTGGGTCTGTTCTTCACACAAAGCTATCATGGAATACGGAGCATTAGTTGTTTGCTCTTATAGTGGCATTTTTATCCTTTTTTTTTTTTGTTGAGTTTCCACTGTATGGAAACGAGCAGCATGAACATTCCACTAAACATCTCCTTTGGTGTTCCACTGAATAAAGAAAATCCGGTTTGGAATTTTGAGTGAGTAAATGATAACAGAAATTCTGTTCCTTTTGATGTAACAAACTGTACTAGACAAGCTTGCATAATTAGCATGATATAAAACTAAACTGAAGCGTTTAACAGATGCTGCTCTATTGACTTCATATGGTCCTCATGAGAGTGTGAAGGTCTCTCCTTCTAGCTAGTTCTAGTTGCCATAACGATACAGTGGATTTTATGTCCTGTAGTATCATGTACCACCAGAAGAGATCAGCATACACACTCGTGTAGTGATTCAATCCAGATATACTGACCAAATTTTGGACGCCAAGTCATGTCAATGTTATTTGTGTAGTGCTTTTCACAATGCATATTGTCATGTTTATATTATGCCTTATAGTCGCATTTACAGATAAGAGCTGTGTTATAATATAGTTTATATTTTGCGATGATGCAAGCAATCAAGCAGCTGAGATAGTATATCACTTTACATGAGTGTACTGTATATGAATAATATACTTATATATCCAACTTTAGATACAGAACTGTACAATAATACAGTTTACATTTTGCAATGATATAAACAATCATGCAGCCAAGATTTGCTGCATTGCTATTTATTTATATTAAAAAAGGCCTCAACTTAGCAACAAGGAACTTTGCTTACTTGAAAAATAGACAAAGCACTTAAAGTTAAAAGTATTGCAAATAAGCATATTTAAGTAATAGTTCACAAACAGCCTCGGAAGACTTGAAATATAATGCAAAAAAACATATGCATGATATTTATTAAACTTTTAGGGTAATTTATTAAAATGAATTAAAGCACAGGGTCAAAAGGGTAAGGGTAAAACATGAATAGATTTATTAATTAATGCATTCCTCATCTAAAACATTTTTGTAAATATACTATCTTACATCATGGAAATGTCTTTTGGCAGCTGTGAAGATCATCATCTTTTTTCTTTTTTTTGTCCATTTTGAGAGTTATTTACAAAGTTAGGTGAGAGAAAGGAAGTGCCGCAGCACCGATGTAGACGACTCACACCCGACAGCCAATCACGTCACGGACGAATGCCCACACTCACGCCACATGCAGACACGTATTAACATGGTTTCGGAAGTGGGAACGATCAAGAACAAATGCCCATGCGTGTCCTTCAATAAAGAGACATTCAGGCTTCTGGTTGTGGCATGCAAGTCACTCGTACACACCTGCGAATGGGCATTTGTTCGAATAGAGCTCGGAGATTTCGGATTGTGAAGCTGTACAATAAAACCCTTTCATCACAGATCGGAATCAAAGTGGTTTGTCCGTACATAGAAAACTAGAAAAGAAAGAAAATCCCAAAACAGTGTATTCACTAATTCATCAATTAGTTTGCATCGACATAAAAGTAAAGACACAATGTTCACAGTTTCCTTCTCCAGTGTTTGGAATGGCCAAGTTGTTAAAGAGTAGAGAAGAAGAAAAGATCTAGTGTTCATATATAACTGCATGAGGCTTTAAAGTCAACATGAAATTTAGTTTCATAATTCACTTATAGCACACAATTCACAGATGCACGTTATTCCAAAGATGGAAATCTTTCATCACAACGTAACCTACAAAACTACACAATTTTCACAATCCAAACAACCTTTCTTCCTCATTGAATATCCTGTTTTACAGATTCTCCTTTCATGTTGACTTTAACGCCGGCAGGAATGCTAATACTGCGAATGGTTAGCTTTGTACAAGACCGTCTAAATGAACAGAACTTTCCCATTTCTTTGAAACGCTTCCTTTACGACACCAAGAAACACTTCCTTACAGTATGTCAACAATTACACTGTACCACTAAAACTTCTCATATAAACAATATGAAATGGAATATTACATCTCTGGGCGCGTGAGGACGCGAAAAACAATCTACCACGAGGTTTCCCTCCGCCTGGACGCTTCTAGCCAATGGTTCATATACATGTGATGTGCATTAGAACTTCATGGACGGCTGTCACCGAACCTGTGAGAGAAGTACAATATGTTTTCCAGGACGCTGATTAAAAATATTGTAGTTGTGTGTGGGTTTGGGTGCCAGGGATTGTCATGGCTTCTGCTCAGAAGAGAGTGCAGCGCTTGCCGCGTTTCTTGACGGGTGGAGGGCAGAGGACGGCGCGGATGGCCTCGTCAAACACAGTCTTTAGCCCTCGCTGGGTCAGGGCCGAGCACTCCAGGTACTTCACAGCACCTGCGGCAGAAACACAACCTTCAATATGCTAAGATGAGGGTTTTCTGGACACTTGCTCTTAAGGGACTACAGATGAAAATGAGCTTTTCTGCTAACTCTGGCGCATTTACATTTTGAGTGTAAACAAAAAAGTTCAATTGATGTGCATTGTCCCAAAAAAAAGAATAGAAAAAAAAACGAGTACGGAGAGTTCTAGGGTTGCACAATTAATCGAAATAAATACTTATCATTTATTATGAAATAACCCTTAAATGCTTATCAACAAAAGAGAAGATTTAAGGGCTCACTGTGGTTTTCATAAAAAAAAGTTCAATTAAGAAAATTAAGAAATTAAGTGAAGACAGCCATGAATATTAGTGTTGTAATATTATTAAATATTATATCATTTTTATTTTACTGTGCAGTATTACAACAGTAATATTTCTGATTTATATCTTTATTTCATGTCATTATTTTATAGCCATGTTGATATATATTCATAAAACTGGTCATATTTGTGTAGCTCTACAAAGCACAGCAAACCTGGATTTTTTTAAATTGCATTTTAAAATGCAATCGCATTTTTTTCAGAAAAATTGCAATTACATTTTTCCCCTCAAAATCGCGCAGCCCTATACTCTACCTTTCAAAACTTTGAGGTTTTTAAGATTTCTTTGAATGTTTTTGACTCTTCTGCTCACCAAGGCTGCATTTATTTGATCAAAAATACAATAAAAACAGTAATATTGTGAAATATTATTACAATCTAAAATAAATATATTCTATTTGAATATATAGTAAAATGTAATTTATTCCTGTGATCAAAGCTGAATTTTCAGCATCATTACTCCAGTCTTCAGTGTCACATGATCCTTCAGAAATCACTCTAATATGATGATTTGCTGCTCAAGAAACATTTCTGATTAAAACAGTAAATAGAAAGTTTGAAAAGAACAGCATTTGAAATGGAAATCTTTTGAAACATTATAAATGTCTTTTGATTAATTGAATGCATCCTTGCTGAATAAAAGCATTAATTTCTTTCTTTCAAAAAAACATTCTCAACAGCGTGTGTGTAGTGAATGCGACACTGGGATAAACTCCTGACACACTGGTCTTGCATAAATCAGGCATTTACTGTTTCTGGCAGGCTCTGAGAAAACATTCACTCGGAGGAGACTTGCAGCATGCAGACTAACACCACAAAGAGCCCTTCTCAAGGAAAGGCCATTTTGTTTTCTGAACATCTTTCTCCGGCTGCCGCTCCTCCCCCACGTCCCCGGCTCATGCTGGACCGCCACCCGTAAGACAATTGACATCTTTGTGCCGCCCACTCCACTCAGCAACTCCAGCATATGACAGCATAACCAGCGTCCCACTCACTTACAGACCCCAGCTCAATAACTCATTCTAGAAACATGCCTACGGTAATGGAAGTACAGTTTTCCTGCTGTCATACATAAATCAAGTGAGTGTCTGGTTCTCTGTACGCACCGATCTCTCGGGCCATGGCCAGGCCCTGTGGGTAGGTGATGGGCGACAGCTTTTTGTCCCGCAGCCTCTCTATGGTGTCCTTATCATCTCGCAGGTCCAGTTTGGTGCCCACCAGGATGATGGGTGTGTTGGGGCAGTGATGTCGCACCTCAGGGTACCACTGGAGAATAGGAAAATAGTCTTATATTACATTATAGTATCAGCTTTATCTAAATATTCACTGTTTCTGCCTGTCGTTATGTCAACAACAACCACAAAATAAGTTGCACCAACCTTAGCACGGACGTTCTCAAAGGATGCTGGGCTCACCAAAGAAAAGCATATTAAAAACACATCCTGTAAAGGAAACATAGGGGGAAATCATTCGACAAGCTGTTTTTGTTGACATAAGCAACTCTAATTTAATTATTTAACCTCTCCCTGTTGTTCTGCAGACATTCATGAGACTATTGTAAGAATTCGATGGCACAAAAGAGATGATGATTTACATTCAATTTGAAATGGACCATCCAATGTTCAAAATGTAAGTTTCATGAAACATGGTCCCCATTTTTAAGATATTTTGAAAAGTTACACCTGGCTGTAGAGTGATCTATATACAAAGATGAATCTATATTTCCAGTGATTTATACAGTAAGTTAGACCTTACTTTATTTATTACTTTGTTATATTGTATATCTATGCTTGTAATTAGTCTGTTTAATTAATTTGCCTTAAATAATGTTTGAACTTTATCATTTAAGCTAGTAATTTTTGCTGTGGTATCGAAGTACTTCAAGTGGGGATTTAAGTAATAAATGGAAAGCAACGTGCAAATGTGTAATTTTTTTATTTTTTTACCCTAACCCTAACCACCAGCTGCCCAAAGTTGCATTCACTTTTATAAGAACTTGTGAACCGTAAGGGCTAGAAACAAAATTCCACCCTATGACGTCATTTTCCATCATGACATTTTTCCCGCCATTTTTAATATATAAAAAAACCCCTACTTTTTGACAGTCCTAGACCATTGCTCTACTTTTCACAAAAATCAAATCAGCTCATCTTCAGACAATGGCGACAAAAAGTTACGGAATGTAAGTCGATTAGACAAACCGTTCTTGAATAACGCATAAACGAATTCGATGTAGAGCAAGCCAAAGTGGACACTTGGCTATATCTCCACAATGCTTTAGCATATTCAGACCAAACTTGGTGTGTGTCACCATAGATATCCATAGTAAAGGCTAGATGTCTTACGGCGGAGTCTCTATCGTCATCACCGGCGGCCATCTTGGCACAGGCAAGCTTTCTGGCGGGCTCTGTGGTGCCTGATGTAAGATGAGTGATCAGCACGAACACAAATACTCTTATCTCGTTGAAATCTTGACGGATTTACAAACGGTTTGGTTTCTTACAAACGTTATTAACGTGGCTATAATTCTGGATGATTATTTATTGATACACTTATTATTCATAAGTATGCAGTGTCATAACTACATCTCTGACGTTTATAACAAACCAAACTGTTTGAAAATCGGTAGAAAATTGAGCAAGTTATGGTTATTTAAATAGTACATGCACCATTAAAACACAATGTTACGAGTGACCGAGCTGCCTGTGACAAGATGGCCGCCAGGTGCGGACGTCGACCTCCATTGGCCAGCAGCGCGGACGAGACATCTAGCCTTTATTATGGATATCTATGTGTGTTATGACAACCATGTCCTAAGGGTACCTGCACAGTTTCAGTACAGTGCCACCTAGCGGTCAGGAGATATTACTTTTTTTTTCTTATAACTTATGAACGGTTTAGCCAAAAATCACAAGACTGGACTCTCTAGATTTGCTATAGCATACCGAGGCGAACAAGATCCAATTTTCCCATGTCGCCCATTTTAAGTTTTGTTGTAAAATACTGTATTTTGCGAACGCATTAGCATCGATATGAAGCTCGGTATGTGCCATGGGCAACATGCCCCGAAGGTATTCAGAAAGTTTCAAGACAGCGCCCCCTTGTAATAGAATAAGTATTTATGTATTATAATATTATTATAATACATTTTTTTTTAAATGCTAATAGCTTTGGATGAGTTTTACCTATTGTCGTGAGACTAGTATTGGTATTTCTTGGATCACGCAGAGAACATTAATACCAATTATGCCATAAACGTCATGTCCGCCATTTTGGATTTCTTTGAAAGCCTACGGTCTGATTTTCACCAAATTCAACTCAGATCATCTTCGGACCATGGCGGCAAAAAGTTATGGATTTCATGTTGATAGACAAACCTATTTTCATTTACCGCATCGGCGAATTTGATGGCATGATGCCAAACTGCCTTTTAGGCTGTATCTCTGCAAAGCTTTGACATATTGACACCAAACTTTATGCATGTCATTGTCACCCAACAATGACCACACCAGATCAATTTGGTGTCAGCACCACCTATTGGTCAAAAGTAATAAGCAATTATGTCACATTGCAAGTGATTGTATTTTTGGGTTTTCCACCATTTTGCTTAAAATCGTCTCCAACTGTCTTATTGCAGTTGGTCTGAACTCTAATAATAAAGTATTAAAAAAAGAATCTGATGTCACGCACCGTCTGCGGGTACGAGAGGGGACGGAGGCGGTCATAGTCTTCCTGTCCTGCTGTATCCCATAAGCCAAGGTTCACTGGTTTGCCATCGACCATCACATTGGCAGAGTAGTTGTCAAACCTAAAAAATGCACATAGACTCAATGCTCAATAAGACATAGCAAAACATTCAGAATGAGACAAATGCCATTGGAATTAGTTGTTGCCACCGCAGCCATCAACCATCCCTGAATGCTCATTCATCTTAATGAACAATAAAGCAATAACTCAGAAATACATTCCAAATTGTCATTGAGTGGATCGGCTCACATTTCTGGAATACCTCCCTGTGAAGCATCAGGATACAGTTCATTAGATCTTTACAATGGTCAACTAATTGTCGTATTGAAATGCAAATCAATGCTGTCTGTCACACGCTCTTCATGTCCACAGATCACCCAGCGAGGACGAATAAATCATCCCATATGAGCGAGTGGTCAGCCACAACAAAGTTATTATTGTAGAAAAAATATAAACAACTTATACAAAACATCTTCCACACTAAGGACATAATTGGTTAGCAAAAAAAAAATACAAGAAACGTTGGAAGTTATTCAGCCTTTATGAAGGTTTATAAATAAACCAATTGTCCATTTGTGTTAAATACTTGTATGATTAATTGAAATATAATTGTCATTTTAACCTTAATGTATCATAGTTTCAACATGATCAAATCTTCTGCACACAATCTAATAGTCCTTCTGTCGCCTGATTGATAGTTTAGACTTTTTTAGCAAAAAAAAAGGCCTTTTAGAATAATTGTAAATGTATTGTAAGTCTTTTTTCTGTGAAATCTTTACTTAATTTTACAAAGTAAACGTAAGAATAAACTTTTATATTGTTAATAATATTTCAGGATCAACAATTAATGGACTGAAGCAACTTAGGTTTACTTAATTATCTGTACATCATTTATTTCTTTTTAAATATCGTGTTACAATGTGAGTATCAAATATGATTTATAAAGGTTTATTTGTATTTATATCTCTCAATCATCATTGTATTGCATTATATGTTTTAAAACTACAGAGCTTTGATCATAAAACGAAGCATTTAAATATCATCTTTCTAAGACATTATTGGCAGATAGTGACAACTGATATTTATATGCATTTTATGTAAGTATCTGCTTCAATTTTCCACTGTATCATACTCTATGAGCTATAAAAGCCTGATGTATCAAATATATATATATATCATCTAAATGATTTCCACACCAAATTCCAGCATATGCACACTATATACTCACACTGTCGGGATGTACTCGCCGGGGAAGGCATTTGTGGTGTAGCTGATGAGCAGACAGGTCTTACCCACCGCCCTGGGGAAAGCACAAGAGACAGCTAAACTAGGGATTTCTGAGGTGCATTCAAAGAAAGCTCATAGATGGAGAGGAAGTAATGGTGAAAAGGTCATAACATTATATTATAAATAAGGTTGCATCACGCAAAAGTAGTTACTGCTGCTTGTGTGCTCTTTATGTGGGTGTTTGTATGTCAGATAGTGACAGACCCTGTCCCAGTTTCACACTCGCCTGAGGGAAACCACACACACACTCCAATGAAACACACCGACAGAGAAAGAATCGTTCTTCTGAGTCGGATGAAGGACTCGTTCACGAAGCGTTTCAAGAGTCACCACTCGAATGATTCGCTGACCGTGTTTTTTTAGACACGTCCGATTAAAAAAAAAAGGTTAAAAATAATACAAACATTTTAATGAAACTCAAAAAATAAATAAATTAATATGTTGATTTTAAAATAAAATATAATAAATTATGAATTCTCATTATATGGAAACTTTTTCTACAAATGTAAATGCGCATTGAAAAAAAACGCCTTTTACTCATTTAGAATATGAATTAGCATCAATTATGAATAACAAAGCAAAAAAGACTAAATGACTGTAAAGTACACACGAGCAACGTGTGTGCCTGTAAAATAATAGCGAATCATATTCTTGAACCGATTCTTCAAAAGAACCGATTCTTTGAACGAGTCGGACTTCCCATAGCAGGGAAACTCGCTCACATGGACGCGCGCCACACACTTCTCGTGCACACTCGTGAGGGAGTGGTAACCATAGCGGTTCTTGCTTCAGGCTTTTGCCATTCAACATGGGTCAGTAGTACAACACCCTGCTAAATACACTCATTCTCTGACTACAGTGAACAAAAACGACATATTACCGTTCAAAACCTGTTCATTTTATGTCTAATAAACAACGCATACTGAAAGCCGCACGTGCATCAGTGATTCAAAATAATACACGAAGACATAAAACAATATTTTTTTTACGGTGCGCCCATTTTGATAGTTTTACAGATTAATATTTTAGTTTTTTTACATGCATTTTGCATACAACATGAACATGCTTATGATCAAATAGACGGTATTTCGTTAAGAAAACGATAAAATGCACAGGCCAGAACTAGGCATCAATGCATTTCAATAACCCACACGGGTTTTCCAAGGATGCTCCTCTCTATCAGCTCCCAAAAACACTACTTACCCGTCGCCGACCACCACGCATTTAATAGCTTGCATTTGTGGAGAGGCAGGTTGCTTCACTTCACAGGCGTAAATGTGTTTTATTATGACACAGCTCCCACTTAACCCGAGAAATGATAGATATCTGCAAAAATACGGTCACTGCCCTCTTTGCAGCAGCGGTTCTGACAGCGAACCTCACCGAGACTCTCCGGGAAAAGCCGAAGAGATTTAAAGGGACAGGAGCACACACAGAGTTGAGTCATTGCCTCCGTGCTGGATGGAATACTAGTTACTAAATAATACGCACTATGTACTATTTAATGCCTACTACTTTTTTTCTTTTTCATTTATGCATTTGGCAGACACTTTTATCCAAAGCGACTTATATCACATAGATTTGATCAGTACATGCATTGCCTGTGAATCAAACACATTGCAGTTGCTAATGCTAAAGCTATGCTCTACTTTTATAGCAGCTGTAAAAGTTGATGTTATACCACGGTAAATATTTTAAACAGCGGTGTGCTAGATGTTTGTCACATGACCTTATCACACTTATGCATGAGAGGCGTCCAGTTATTATTACACCCGAAATAATGCATGCATTTTTTTCATTTTCAGTTTGTGTTATGTTTAACACATTCAAATGGAAATTATTGCTCAATAAAATGGAAATATTTCTTAGTACAGTACCAGTATATTTTGATAAGAACCTAACACTGCAGAAATATTAAGAATGAGCATTATTCCACTATTGTTCAAACAGCTTCATCAAAAACACACATTTTATTTAATAACCAGCAGACATTACAAAAGCGAAAGAACTTCAAAAGTAGAAAACATTTTAAAATATACAATTTGTAAGTGCCACAGCATAAGAGCTTTGATGGACAATATGGCACATTGGGGATTTTTAAAATGTGTGAAAGAGCTCTAAAATAAAAATAGTAAATATTTATAAAAACTGTTGAAATTTTCTAAATAGAAAAATTGAGAAAACGAGTTCTCTAATTATTTACTAATTGAATACCCCTCACCCCAACTAAATGAATACATTTAAAGGGACAAGAATGCATACTAATATTTTGTTTTGTAAGACATTTTCATACCATTCTTGTTCCAATTCATGAAAACGTGCCACTCAAATATTTAAAAGCATCGTGAACACTTGCAGTATGCAGTCGATTTATCATGCATAGTTGAAAAGCACTCTGGTGGAACTGACGGAAAGACTGCACACAGAGCTGTGGGAAAATCACAGAGGTCTTGGCATGCGAGTTCACTTTTTGGGGCTGTAGTGTGCAAGAGGCGAGCCCTGGACGTAAGTGAGAATGGCGTTCTGGAGGAAGCTGGCTCTCTGCGCCTCGTCCTCACGAATGCGCTGGATCTCTCCTTCTCTAATGCGCAGCCGCTCCAGCAGAGAGGAGATCTCGCTCTCTTTGTCCAGAAGGGCCTCTCTGTGGGCGGTGCTGAGAACTGATCCAATACACAAACACAGTGTCAATGAGCCTGCAACAGGCATCAGCTTACACACATAGACAGAACAAAAACAAGTCTTGCAGTTAGCCTTCACTATGTAAAATTAGTTACATAAACAATCCAGGTATTGCAAGACACTTTTATAAACTATTTAGTGCTGGCCGGGCAACGATTAAATCGCATCCAAAATAAAAGTTTGCGTTTACATAATATGTGTGTGTGTACTGTGTGATGGATTTTTTTATTAATCATAACTAACATTTATTTTTCTTGCAGGAATAACATCCATATGCTTCTGAATTCTAAATGTTTCCAAACCCTTTGGTCAAAAAACCCTCAATCAGAGTGTGTGTGTGTGTGTGTGTTAGTGAATCATGTCAGAATATAACAAAAGGGGAAATGAAAATAGACGGATGTCTAAAAGTGAAGCAATCAAGAAAACAGAATTAGCTTTGACCTAGTAACAGAAGGGTTTGCGTATGAAGAACCAATCAAATTGTAGGGAAATTATGTATCATGTCACTTTTTGCCATGCTCTTATTCTATAAAAACTGTTGTATTCTTTTGCTGGTGGGATTCTCTCTGATATTTGTCTGAGATTCTCCAGTCGTGATTAAAGCAGTCTGTCTAGTTAATGCAGCGCAGCAAGCTAGTTAGTGAAGCTTACTAGACACTTTGATAGTGTTATAGGAAAAGGGACGAGACGTCGTCCGACTCGAAGGCAGTTGTCGACTGTAGACGCAGTGCTAGAGTATAAAGATTATTAAGTGTCGATTGGAGACGCCCCAGGTAAATTTAAGTCAGGTGCGAAAGAAGGGATAAATCTACCACAATTGTGTAGAATTGTTTTGTATATATAAATACACACATATGCATGTATATATTTAAGAAAAATGTGTTATTTATATATAATATATATATATATATATATATATATATATATATATATACTCACCTATAAGATTATTAGGAACACCATACTAATACTGTGTTTGACCCCCTTTCTCCTTCAGAACTGCCTTAATTCTACGTGGCATTGATTCAACAAGGTGCTGAAAGCATTCTTTAGAAATGTTGGCCCATATTGATAGGATAGCATCTTGCAGTTGATGGAGATTTGTGGGATGCACATCCAGGGCACGAAGCTCCCGTTCCACCACATCCCAAAGATGCTCTATTGGGTTGAGATCTGGTGACTGTGGGGGCCATTTTAGTACAGTGAACTCATTGTCATGTTCAAGAAACCAATTTGAAATGATTCGAGCTTTGTGACATGGTGCATTATCCTGCTGGAAGTAGCCATCAGAGGATGGGGACATGGTGGCCATAAAGGGATGGACATGGTCAGAAACAATGCTCAGGTAGGCCGTGGCATTTAAACGATACCCAATTGGCACTAAGGGGCCTAAAGTGTGCCAAGAAAACATCCCCCACACCATTACACCACCACCACCAGCCTGCACAGTGGTAACAAGGCATGATGGATCCATGTTCTCATTCTGTTTATGCCAAATTCTGACTCTAACATCTGAATGTCTCAACAGAAATCGAGACTCATCAGACCAGGCAACATTTTTCCAGTCTTCAACTGTCCAATTTTGGTGAGCTCATGCAAATTGTCGCCTCTTTTTCCTATTTGTAGTGGAGATGAGTGGTACCCGGTGGGGTCTTCTGCTGTTGTAGCCCATCCGCCACAACAGGTTGTGCGTGTTGTGGCTTCACAAATGCTTTGCTGCATACCTCGGTTGTAACGAGTGGTTATTTCAGTCACTGTTGCCCTTCTATCAGCTTGAATCAGTCGGCCCATTCTCCTCTGACCTCTAGCATCAACAAGGCATTTTCACCCACAGGACTGCCGCATACTGGATGTTTTTCCCTTTTCACACCATTCTTTGTAAACGCTAGAGATGGTTGTGCGTGAAAATCCCAGTAACTGAGCAGATTGTGAAATACTCAGACCGGCCCGTCTGGCACCAACAACCATGCCACGCTCAAAATTGCTTAAATCACCTTTCTTTCCCATTCTGACATTCAGTTTGGAGTTCAGGAGATTGTCTTGACCAGGACCACACCCCTAAATGCATTGAAGCAACTGCCATGTTATTGGTTGATTAGATAATTGCATTAATGAGAAATTGAACAGGTGTTCCTAATAATCCTTTAGGTGAGTGTATAATATAAATTATGTCTAAATGTATATATACGCACATGCAAATATTTCTTAAATATATACATACATATGTGTGTATTTATATACAAAATAATAATACACATTACACACACTTTTATTTTGGATGCGATTAATCGTTGCCCAGCACTAAAACTATTATAAAGCTTAAAGAGGCGTAATCTGCGTTTACCCTTCATCTCTCTCTCCAGAGCAGAGATCTTCTCCTTCAGGCCGCTCTGTGTGGTTCTCTCAGCCTGCAGGTGACCGATCTGCTCCTGAAGCTCCACGCGCACTCGCGTCACTTCTGACACTTTCTCCTGCTCTTTACCTGCAAGGTCCTGTGGTTAAGACACAGCAAGAGGCCATTTACATGCATTGATTTAAATCAGGGTTATCACTGTTAAAGGTATTGTAGGTAGGAATTTTATAAAAAAAAAACTTTTCCAAATTTGTTTAAACTTTCTGTATATATCAATGCATAATTAAAATGTAAGTACTCTGAAAAAGAAAGTATAAAAATCGAGTGTCTGTAGACCTCTCACGACTGTTTTAATGACAGCTCATTATTTCCATTCACTCCACCCCCTCCCTTCTGGGCTCCTTCCAAAGCCACGCCCCAAAAATACATGAACGCGCGACTCCGACCGCTGAGCTGAAGACGCATTATTTACCTGAGACGAGCGGAGAGGAAGGCGCGCAGTGCATGTAGTGACATCATGTCAGAATCACATGTAATAAAAAAATCTAACTTTATCATTATGAAGATAAACAAATAAGATGTATTTTAGTACTCACTATCAAGCTAGCATATTGATATTGGTAAAGTTTAAAATATATATTTATTGATTCGCTAACGAGCTAGTTATCTATAAGCTAAAAACAGGTTGCATGATACACGTTTTTCCATTGCCATCATTTACACTGTGATGAAGATGAATTTCGTGTAACATTCATAACGTATATGGTGTTCTGCATGTAAGAGTTCCCATGATTAAAGCATTGTTGACTCTGATGAGGACTACACTCCAGAGACAAGTACCACATCGTCAGCTCGAGGACAGATCCGGGGTCGAGGGCGAAGCAGAGGAGGTCGTCACAAGGCGTCACTTTTCAGCCCCTTGAGGTCTCTCAGTTCTCGCCATCGCTGGAAAGCCACGCCGATATTGACACGCGTTTTATTTCCTTGTTTATCCAAAGACTTTTTGTTCATTACCTTTTCTAGTAACGTTACTGTCTTCCTTTTTTTGCCTGGTTTGCCTTCGCGAACTGCATATGTGAATTTTGATTGGTCTTTCTCCCTCAAATCAAACAGATACGCGCAAGTGGGCAGGTCCTGTGTGGCAAAAGGGTGGTTGCCATGGTTGCGAGAGAGTGACAGTCGCCTAAGCCAATCCTTTGTTTCGTCCCGGATGGAAATAATGAGCTGTGTTTAGTGCAGATTAAACGGTCTAGAGTCACTCGATTTTTATACTCTTTTTATCAGAGTACTTACATTTTAATTATGCATTGATATATACAGAAAGTTTAAACAAATTTGGAAAAAAGTTTTTTTTATAAAATTCCTACCTACAATACCTTTAACTACAAAGTGTAATTCTAAAAACATTAATTTCTTGAAATAAATATTAAATTAAAATACAATATATGTGGCACATCTCAGAGATGGTACAAGACGGGCATTTGTGGTTAAAAATTATATCATTTTGATTTTTTTTAGAAAATGACTGATCGTTTCACAAGATAAAACCCTAATTTCTCGGCTGGGATCGTGTCGAGCCTTTCGAAGTTGCATTGAGACTGACATTTGGACCTTCAAACCGTTGGTTGCCATTGAAGTCCATTATATGGAGAAAAATCCTGGAATGTTTTCCTCAAAAACCTTAATTTCTTTTCGACTGAAGAAAGAAAGACATGGACATCTTGGATGACATGGGGGTGAGTAAATTATCAGGACATTTTTATTTGAAAGTGAACTAATCCTTTAAGGTTGAAACACTGAAGTCACATGGACTATTTTAATGATGTCTTTACTACCTTTCTGGGCCTTAAACGTGGTTATAACGTTGCTGTCTATGAAGAGTCAGAAAGTTCTTGGATTTGATCAAAAAGGTCTTAATTTGCTTTCTAAAGATGAACGAAGGTCTTACGGGTTGGAAACGACTTGAGATTTAGTACTTAATGACAGAAGTTTCATTTTTGGGTGAACTAACCCTTTAAAGCTAGGGTAGGCAATGTTTTTCATTAACACTTTTTGTTACACTGGTTGAAACTCTCTTCACATCCCGATAGCAATCAATAACAGTGGTCTGAATATTAAAACATCTTCTGTGGAAGTCTCAGGATCAATAAAATGCATTAAGAGCTGAGGGGTGCTAACTTTTGAACAAACTTTTGTTTAAATATAATTTTTTTTCATTTTGTACTGCCCTTTGGAAACAACAGAAGATACATGTTTTTTTTTACATGTTAGAGCATCAGTGAATGTTTGAACCTTTTTAATAGTTGTGTTTGAGTCCCTCAATTGTCCTCCGTGTGAAAAGACAAATCTCACAATCATACAGTCACTGCTGGAAAAGATTCAAATACGCAAAAGATGCTGGAAAACTGAAGAATTTTCAGGACCTGGAGGATTAAGTAACATTGGACAGTTTAACTGCTCAGGACAAACAAGGGACTCAAGAACAACCCTCACAAAACAAAAGAAAAAAACAGCAGTGGATCATCCAGGAAACGACACAGTATTACGAATCAAGGGTATGTAAACTTTTGAATGTGGTCGTTTTAATAAATTCAGGGGGGTTTTTTTGTCTTGTGTGGACTATATGTAAAATATATTATTCAGGACAATAGTAAATAAAAAAATTACATGCATTTTGTATGATCCCTCTTATTTTGTTAAAACGTTTAGCAGATTCTGCAAGGTGTATGTAAACATTTGAGCACGACTTTGTGTGTGTGTGTGTGTGTGTGTGTGTATGTATATATATATATATGCATACATACATGTACACAGACCTACTGTGTACACACTAACCTAGCTGTAGCTGTAATGCAGTAGTTCTTTAAACAAATGCATTAAAGCTAACACAAGTAAAAATAAAGATCTTTTTTATTTTATATCTGGAACTCAAAATTAAAATTTGAATTATAATTCTAAAACTTTCATATTGATTTTAATTAGTGCTGTCAAACGATTAAAATATTTAATCGCGATTAATCGCATTAATGTCATAGCTAACTCACGATTAATCGCAATTAATCGCACATTTTTATCTGTTCTAAATGTCTGTTGATTTGTTTTTGTCCCATTATTTTTTCTCATTTTAATGCTCTTATCAACATGGAAAAGTGGATCGCCTTGCTTTGTGCAAATGTTTTTTTATTGAAAACAACATTGGCATATACTGTGTTCAATTTCACACTAACATTCTCACTTGGAGCAAATATTCTCTCACACAATGTAACACTGTCCATCAATAAAAGGGTGAAAGAAATACTGACGAGGTCCTGATATTGACGAGGGGGCGGAGAATTCGCATCAGCTGTGTGTGTGTGTGTGTGTGTGTGTGTGTGCTTGGCCATCAAGTGGTGTTTCAGACTGGACGTGCTGCGATGATGATAGCTCAGTTCACAACGACAAAACACACAGATCACTTTGGTCTCGTCAAAGGAACCATTTGGCAACTTTTTAAAAGTAAACTTTCCATTCAGAATCTTATTGGCATCCATTTCGGCGTCTCGCGCTCGTCATCCACTCAAAACGTAACGTTAACCTACTATTTGGCCGGCTTGCAAGCCCAAACAAGTGTGTGCGGCGTCGTGCCTGTTGTTTTGTTTCCGGTCTAGCTAGATCCGCTTGCGCTTTCAAAACGTCCTCGCGCGGCGCAAGCCATTAAAATGAATGGGTTTCATAGCACATGCCGCGTCCTGTTGCAAAAGCATGTGAAAAAAGTACAAAGTTTGCTAGGCCAAAAAGATCGTTAATCGCGCGATAAAAAAATTAACGCCGTTAAAATGGGTTTGCGTTAACGCCGTTAATAACGTGTTTAACTGACAGCCCTAATTTTAATCTATAATTAAATAGTATGATTATTAATTGAATCTATCATTACTCATAATTTCAAAATAAAATGAATGTGCTCAGCAGGGGTTGTCGGAGTCCCACAGGTTGAGAAGCTCAGGAGTCAGTACCTGCTGTAGCTCCTCTATCCTGCGGCGGAGCGAGTCCATCTCGATGTTCTGCTGGCCCACTTTGGCGTGCAGCTCAGAGACCGTTTGTTTCTGCTGGGTGCAGTGGTTCTGCGACTCGTCCCGAGACTGACGAACCGCTCGCAGCTTCTCCTCCAGGCTGGTCAGGTGCTGCTGCTGCAGAGCGATCAGAAGATCTTGCGGTTTTGACGAACAATACTGCTAATGTGGTCACATTTCAAGAAGCGTTTGCATACCTCCTCCAGTCGCACTTGGGCTCGCACTTTCCCAAGCTCCTCCTCGGCTTGAGCTCTCTCGGTCACTAGAGACGCTTTCGCTCTGCTGAGATCCTACATGCAAAAGACAAACTATGACTCAAGTGCAAATGTGACTCTTCATTCTGTGAATCTTCTTAATGCACCATTAAAAACGATGATATTCCAAAACCAATAATAAGGCAGACGTTTTGATTTTCAACTAAAAAACGGGAAGCACTGTGAAACTGACACTCAGCATCTCATTAGGCTGCTGCAGTTTGTAATACTCAGAGTTCCCGGTGAAAACAAGTACGCTGGCCGCATGAAAAAAACATGCATTTGTGGACACTCAACCTTAGTTTTCAATAAGGAATGAATAGTTCACCAAACATGAAACTTTTTTCATTATTTACTCTCATTCCAAAACTCTCATTCCAAAACTCTCATTCCAAAACTCTCATTCCAAAACAAGTGACAAGGACATAAAAAGCATTAAATAAACTATAAAAGTGTTGATTGTGACTGCTGTGCCATATTTTAAGTTGTATTTTTTGTTTGCCCTTTTCAGAGCTCAGCAGCATCTGCTCACTATGAACTGTCACTGTATAGCAAATGCTACTGAATGAGCACTTTATAACCATATAAAGACGAGTACATAATGACACATGGCTAATGTTTGAAAGTGATAGTGCTGCAGAGATGATGTATTTTTGTATGCAAGGCATGTTAGCACTAATGGTTTCATCGTCCCGAAGACAAATATTTTTTTAACGGGTTTTGGTTAAATGGCTGAAATAAGATCTGTGGTGAACACAAGCTCAAGATATTTTCACCTTTTACTCTACAACATAAAATACATCAGTAATACCTCACTAGTGATTTTTTTAACCTGTCTTCAAAAAGGCTGTTGGCTAAATGGGACTACAGAGGTTGTGGGATCATCTACTCACTAGTCTCTTTCACGGCCTCATTGTGTTTATAATCATGCTCTATTGCAAACTATTATAACTCAAACTTTCAGGGAAAATGTTTTAAAGAAAGACTGAAAGAGTTATGGGAAGCTTAATGGTGATGTTGGTGTAGTTCGTTCGTTTTTTACTTCTGGAGAACGTATTCAGACTTAATTTGGGAAGATTATCATGATGAACAAAAAACATGTAAGAATCATAAACTTTAGAGCTTATTTTCAGCAATAATAATCCAAAAGCCAATGGACAGATCCTATTGGGGTTTTGTCGAAGGAACCAGGGTCACGCCAGCTTATGGTTTGGCCTACAAAAATACATCATCACTGTAGCGCTCTATATTTCATTAATCTTGAGGTTTGTTTTGGGAATAATTTTGTCTACTTCTTCTAACTGGATCCGCTGTCCCTCCAGTTTGAGGATGCGTTCTTGAAGAGCTCTTTCACTTTCTTCCTGGTGCCTTGTCAGGTGATCCACCTGGAGAAAAAAAGGATAATATATGTTTAGCAGCAGCAGCAACTAAAAATGTAAGTAAAACCTACAGTAAAAATCTCTGGGTTTCACATCTTCACCTCCTTCTGTCGCAAACCGTCCACGTCTTCAAGTGCCTGCTTGGATCTTCTCTTCTCCATGTCCAGCCGTTCTAATGGAACCAAGGAAACATTCCCAATTTAAAACCAATCTGAAATACAATCTATTGTACCCGAGTTGGAAGTCATGTGACACCTTCAGTTTGGGCGAGTCGCAGCTTGAGTTCAGCAGTGGTGTTTGTGAGTTCCTGTTTCAGCTCGAAGATCTGATCCTGTTGTGTTTTACATCTGCGTTCGCTCTCCTCCAGCTGTGAGTTGTAAAGGTTCTGGTTAAATCACACACACTCAACACGCTCCATCATATGAAATGCTTCGTCTCTGTACCTTGTTCCGAAGCTGGAGGTTCTTCTCTGACAGACTGTTCACCTCCTTCAAAAGCTTGGCTTCCCTCAGAGCGCTATCCTACAAACCATTCGAAATCAATTACCATAAATGAATACAAAGTTAAATGATCTAGTATTATATTGTTATCATCCACAAAACTTTGGAGTTGCTAAGATGTTTTATTTTTTGAAAGAAGTCTCTTATGCTCAGCAAGGCTGCATTTATTTGTAATATTGTGAAATATTATTACAAGTTAAAATAACTGTTTTCTACGTGAATATATTTTAAAATGTAATTTATTCCTGTGATCAAAGCTGAATTTTCTGTGTTGTACGTCACACGCAGGCTCACTATTGGCCGCCGCTGGTCATGTGTGTGATGCGTGTGACGTACAACACAGAAGCGCTGCGCTATTACACTATGTGAAATCTCGAGGCCCACAGAGAAGGAAATGAATAGTTGAATAAAGTCGTTATTTTTGTTTGTTTTTTGCGCACAAAAAGTATTCTCGTCGCTTGATAAACTTAAGGTTGAGCCACTGTGTAGTCACTCGGACTATTTTAACAATGTCTTTAATAACTTTTCTGGGCCGGCAAGTTTCAATCCCTTAGAAGCCTATGGAGGAGTGATCCAGCTCTCAGATTTAATCAAAAATATCTTAATTTGTGTTCTGAAACGAAACGAAAGTCTTACGGGGTTGGAACAACATGAGGGTGAGAAATTACTGACAGAATTTTCATTTTGGGGAGAACTAACCCTTTAAGGACTAAAGGAAATAATCAAAAGATGAACCTGCAACATGGTGTAAAAACCATAGACAGTATAAGAAGTGGACAGAGCCATCTCATTGGAACTCAGTTGAGACAGTTGAAGCCCATTTTTAGCGATTTTTGAGCACTTCCGTTCCTGACGCGCAGACTCAAACCGACTCAAACTAAGCTTGATGACGTGAGCAACCTGTCTGACAGACGTTAATCTTCTAGTAGCTGTGCGTGAAAATTGCCAACGTTAATCTTGCAGAGACGGGGAACTTGAGCAAAGAGTTCTTTGGCGTGAGTGAGCAGGAGTAAGTATTCCGTTGCTTTTATGGACTCATTATCTACGGGCTTCTCCCTTGACGGGACGTCCCCCCGATTGCCTGCGAGCTTCTCCTCCTGTCTGTACGGTCATTTCTGTACAGCGCGACAGAGAGTCGAGTGGTTATGACGCAATCGTTAGCCTATTTTTACAAAAACTGTTTCTACGGGGCCATATTGTAACATAGAAGGTAATGGAGCCCTTTATACATTGTCGTGTTTCTTTAGAAATAAATAATGGACAAATGGAGTCTTTAAACGCCTCAGATGTAAACTTATTCGCTGTCAAAGTGACGCCAAAATGAATGGGAGTCAATGGAAATGCTAACGCAAGTGAAGTTCTGCTACAACATGGCGGCACCCGGCCGGCTTCAACTTCCGGTCAATGGATTACCCCCTTGGTAAAAACAGTGCACTGGATGTTTCTGAATACCTCCTGCTCTTTCTTGATCTCTCTGGACTGTCTGTCTCTGAGCTCGGTTTTCTCCATTTGAACTCGAGTCAGCAGCTCACCCAGGTCATGAGTCTTCTGCTCCGACAGAGCAAGAGCAGCCTCCGTCATCTGCAGTCTGAACAACAACACAAACACACTTTACCTTCCTGAAACATCCCAAAGTACAAAAAACAACTTAACTAGAACATGTATGGATGCCTACTTGGCTGTGAGAGAATTCACAGATGATTTCTGCTCGCTCAGTGCTTCTTTTAACTGCCCTAGACGCATCGATGAATTTCTGCAAGAAATCCAAAACCACATGCTGTCATCATTCGATCATTCAGTCACCCAAAAAGGCAGGTTTGGTTCAACTTAGTAACACTAACCTGCTGCTTCTTCCCATCTCGTCCTTCTGTCTGTCAATGGTATCCATGAGACTAAGAAACTTCAGGCCACATGGAGAGAAGGGCTGTTAGTTGTCAATCCACCCACAGTTTAAGCGAATAATCCCAGCCACCCTCACCTGTCGGCCCTTCTCCTCCTTTAGGAGCTGGATCTCTTTGCTGAGCACTTGAGTCCTGCTCCGGCTGTCTCGAAGTGTGGACTGCCTGTCTGCATTGTGATTCATGGACTGTTCTGGGAATAAGAATAAGAAGTGTACACAAATTTAAGGCATCTTAACACAGCCATGTTAATGTTGCTCTTAAGCGGCTCTCTGTCTGCTCAAAATTTTGTCTAAAGACATAAGATTTGTTCTTTTAAAAAAATCTTTGTATTAAAGCTGCAGTAAGTGATTTCTGAGAAATGCTGTTGAAAGCGGATTGGACAGAGCACCACAGCACACAATTGTAGCCAATCAGCAGTAGGGGGCGTGTCCACTCATGATGGGGGAGGAAAGAGAGAGAGAAAGTGAGCAAGAGGGAGATTTGAAAAAAAGACTGTTGAAAGATAAATGGCTGAGAGACATTATAAAAGAGAAAAGCTCATAAGAATATCACTGGAAAAAGAAAGGGTTATGATCAGGCAAGAGCTTTAGGACCTGTGTTTATATTAGAAAAGCTTTCCAGTGCTGGAGAGACTTAAGCAGGAAGGCCTGAAAACAGACGCAGAGATTGTGTTGTTTCTCCTTCATGTGTGAGTACATTGGTTTTGCTGTGTTTCACAGAATCAAGATCTGCTGTTGTTGTAATGTAAGCTATAGTAACAGGACAGTTTTGAGTGCCATTGTTTGTCCGGAGCTGCTGGTGACTAACAACCAACTCTTTCTTGCTTGTATATATTCTTGTGTACTGTATGTTCACAGTTTTCCTTGTCGTTCGTTCGTCATTTTTGCATTATTTTTCGCGAAGATTTCAAATATCAACAAGGCTTCTCAGAAATCGGTACTCAGTACTGCACCTTTACAGCAAGACACTACAGGTAAAACCAGTTTTGAGATTTTGGGCTATTTTGCTTCTATAACATCTTCTTTCAGACTAGTAGAAAGAAAATATCCAAAGTAAACATTTAAGTGTTCTGTGTCTAAATTTAAATTACAATACATATCCCTGGTAAGATCACATCTTGAATATGCAAGCTCAGTCTGGTGTCCATATAAATTAAAATATGTGGAGAAAATTGAAAGGGTCCAGAGAAGAGCTACTAAATTAATTCCAGGAATTAAAAATATGACATATGAAGATAGATTGAGGGAATTACGTTTACCAACTCTCAAATTTAGGAGATATAGAGGAGATATGATTCAGGTATATAAACTTGTACAGGGAATATAAGATGTAACAGTTGAATCTATCTTTCAGTTTTGGAACAATAGGTACGAGACACGAGGGAATTCTTTAAAACTTTACCCTAGAACATGCCTGTCTGAAAAGAGAAAGAACTTTTTTACACTCATGGAAATGAACTTCCAGAAGAAGTTGTGTGTTCCCCTTCTATTAATTCCTTTAAGAACAGGTTGGATGCATTTTGCCTGTCAAAAGGTGTTATGTATCATTATAAAGCTTGCCAGTAATTAATTAATGTAATTGATTTTATGTAATTTATTTAGGATTGTTAGGAAAACTTCATTTTATGAAATTAATGTGTTATTTATGTATATAAATATATTTGTTTGTGTTTTTTAGAGTCTGGAATAGAGGATTGCATATCCTGTACCAGAAATCTTTTCAATAAATATCTGTAAAAAGCATTTTACAGTTTTATGCAAAATTATATTTATACAAAAATATCATTGCCTTAACATTTCAAAAACCTTATAATACAAAACAATTGTCTTAATGTGATTAATCATCCAGGGAAAGTATGGTGAGATCTACCCTATTCACCTGTAGTGTCTTGCCTTAAATGTGTGTAACATCTGCGGTTGAGAATCAGCCTCACCGATGGCTCTGAGCGTGTCACTGGGAATGTTGTTTCCAGCCATCTCCAGTTTGAGCAGTGTGCGGTTCTGTTGCATCGCCTCCAGCAGAGATCGGCCTCCCAGCAGCCCCATGTTGTTCCATCTGACGTCTGCAAACACATCGACTCGACTTATGATTTTGAACAATACTTTTATAGAGACTGCACTCAAAAGGAACCATTTCTAGACCAGTGGATCTCAACCTTTTGATTTCATTGTTTATTTGAAGGCCCTCCTACATGATAAATACATTTTAGAGCTTGGCATAACTAGAAATATGTATATTATTCGTTATAAAAAATAACGAACAATATACATATACCAAATAATAATAAATATCTTGATTTTTAGATGTTTTAGCTTAGTTTCATGGTTATTTGAAATACTTTTAAGTTATCTTGAGGCCCCCGGTTGAGAGCCACTGTTCAACACAATAATAATTGTAGAGCTGAGCGTCAATAGACAAATTAACATGCTTTTCAAGACTTTTTCAAATGTAATCATTTTACATTATTGTTTCCAGGTCAGAAATCATCTTTTTAAAATTCCCTGATATTTTCAGGCTTTTTTCATGTCTGCACAAATGACGTCATGGACTTTAGATGTTTAGATCTATGATAATTAAGTTTTACTAAAAAGGCTGTAATGAATTAATTACATACATGTATGATGTTATAAAGATTTCTATTTCAAATAAATGCTGCTCTTTTGATCTTTCTATTCATTAAAGAATCCTGAAAATGAATCAAGAGTTTCCATAAAAATATGAAGCAGCACAACTGTTTTCAACACTGATAATAATCATAAATGTTTCTTGAGCATCAAATCATCATATTAGAGTGATTTCTGAGGGATCATGTGACACTGAAGACTGGAGTAATGATGCTGAAAATTCAGCTTTGATCACAGGAATAAATTACATTTTAACATATATTTAGTTAGTTAGTTAGTTATTTATTTTCTTCGGTCATTTTGAACAATTAAATCTTAGGTCATATGTAATTCAAAAATCCTGTACATAATACAATGAAAAAAACATAAAACAATGAAACAAATAGAGAAAGAAAAGAAAATTTAAATACATTAGAAAGATAAATACAAAATGAGTACCTAGGAATTTATATTCAAAAAGAAAACAGTTATTTTAAGTTGTAATAATATTTCACAATATAACTGTTTTTATTGTATTTTTGATCAAATAAATGTAGCCTTGGAGAGCATAAGAGACTTCTTTTAAAAACATTTTAAAAATCTTACAGACCCAAAGGTAGTGTATTATTCAATAGGGCATATCAGTTACTGATTTTTTTTTTTTAAAGTTAGACCTGTTAACATTCATAGAAAGCATATTAAATATATTTAAATGATTCGTCAGATTTATTAATAAAGATGTGCATACAGACAATAAGCCATAGACTGAGAAATATTGCACCACACCACACAGTTGCAATAGCACAAGGTTTAAAAAAAAGAGCGACTGGCATCTTGCTAAACAATTACACTTTTTATCATCCTCAAAGAAGTGGGACAACAACAGCATAACAACACATAGTGCTTGTTGACAGGCGACAGTGAGTGTGTAGTGTGTTGTTTCACTCACCCAGCTCTTGCAGAGTGCTGTTCCTCTTGAGCGCCACACACAGCTCCGCGGCCCCCTGGTGGTTCATCTGATTGTTGCGCAGGTCGAGCTGGGTGAGAGAGGTGCTGGAGGCCAGACCTTCACAAAACATGGAAAATCCTTCCTCCCACATTCCCAGAGCGTTCCACTCCAGCACAAGTCTCCAGGCAAAACAGAAACAATCATTTGATATTTCCAACAGAACTAAATCCTAAAAGATTTTTTGGAGATTAAATGATGGTGGCAAACAAAGTAAAACCCTTTTAGACTAATTGCACTTGCAACAATTACATTTTCAGAAAACACTCAAAATTAGTATAAAATTCTAAATAATTAGTGTATTAGAGATCAAACTAAAAGCATAAACATAGGCACTATGTTAAAATAATACATTTGAACTGTTATGCTATGATGTGGTCATTTTTGTTACTGAATCAAAATTGTCCCGATTTGCACAAATTAATTTTTTTGTGTCCCAGATTCATAGTTGCCAGTTATTTCAAATAAAAACATTGCCATTGTATTGTTTTAATTAAAAAGTAAAACTTTTCACTTGATATCATGAAATCCTTTTACTTTCCACATCACAGAGGTAAATGTCTTGTGAAAGGCTCTTTTGATTTGAAATGTTAGATAATATACAAATGGGTGTTCAAATTAAGACACATAAACGGTTTAGAAACTTTCAGTCTCTTTCTTAATGTGGAGGAAAATAGGAAAGACAATCGTTCGAATAAATCAAACCATCATAGGTTAGAAACGAATATTAAAAGTCCCTCACCTGCGCAGCGTCTTGTTCCTCACTAATAACTGGCCCAAAGCCTCAGCTCCTGTTCCTCTCATGTTGTTGCCCTGAAGAGAAAGTATGTTTTTAGGAAACTAAGTATACAATTAAAAGCAAGAGACAGACCAGTAAAATATGTACATATATTAATGTACACAATTTAAATTCACCTTCAGGTCCAAAACTTTCACTGTGGTGTTGGAGCAAAGCCCATTGAGAAGCAGCTTGGCACCTGTGGATGGCAGGAACAGTGTGAGGGGTTAACACATTCAAACAGCCGTTTTCTTTTATATGCTATTTCTTTGCTTTCTAGATATGGAAATCATTGATTAAAAAGGAGTAAGTTAAAATGCTCTATTGAATATTCCCTTTCATGCATTGTGTAATATAGCCGTTTGTGAAGGTAAAAGGTCTGCAAAGTTTCAACGATCAAAGTGCATGAAAAAGTAAGTCTCCCAAAAGAATGAACCGATTCTGAACTGACTGAGACGAGTCATTCTAGCCTTACTTCCTGTTACAAACCAACGTAGGTTTGTCACACACATCTGACACGCGATGTAAGCAGTCGACCAATCACAACAGACTGGGCCATCTGACCAGCAGAGTCTCTCGGAAAGGAGGGGTTTAGAGAGACCGGATCCTTTATCGAACCGTTTCAGACACTGGGAGAAAAGAGCTGATTCTGCAATGTATATTATGAGAAAATTAAAGTGTTTTAAACACCTTAATTTTGCAACTGGAGCTTGAGGTAAGTAGTTTTAAAGATTAGCCTCATGTCGCGTTGATCAATACGCCGTTTCATGTTGCACTTTTATTGGCTAGTCAGCAGAAGTAGGTCGTAGCAGCAAACACACTGTGAGATGATCATGATAAAGTTCTGACAGTCTGAATATTATCGCAGGCTATCTTTGGTCATAAGACCGTGATAATGGCCGTCTTTGAACCTCTTACTGTACGACGTACGACCACCGTTAAGGAGCCACGACCACAGAAACCGCCACGATTCGTCATCTTCAGTCTGGGACAGCCCAAAATCATACAATGTGTTCCGAGAATAAAAGATCCATGCTTCGTTTTCAGATTTTGAGCAAATATCACAAAACGGTCCAAGAACAAGTCCAGGTCATATTTCACCCAAAAACTTAGAAATTACATTTTGCATTATCTTATAAAGCGCATTTATATATCATATATATTGTTAGATTTATAATTATTTGTATTCATTTATTTTGTATTGTGACTATTTTCATGCCACATTTTACTGATATATTCTAATTCATGCAGATCTTACTAAACAGTCATTTTTACAATTGCCAAAAAATTTATCTAAATAAAAATTGTCACAATGCAAAAAAAAATTTTTTTGCTTTATGCAATACACAATTTCTCATTTTCCTTCTTTGGATTTTCAGGATTTTTCTGCGAGTTACCTTCCTCGCTGAGCATGCAGTCGCTGAGGATGATCTCAGTGAAGAGCGTGTCGTTCTGCAGTGCTCTTCCCAGCACGCCGCAGGTGTCCACGCTGACGCTCTGCCCGCTCAGGTCCAGTCGACAGATGCCCGTCACTGTCCTCGTGTCGTGCAGTTGAGCCAGCACTGATTCCTGAGTGTCGATTCCTCCCTCCTTACACAGCCTCAGGTACGACCTCCTGAAGTCCTCCATAACCTCCGTCACCTCTCACTGCGCTGTGGAGAAAAGAAAATGTAAAACACACCAGGAGAGAATGTTATTGAAATGGCAAGTGTCATCAAAATTAATTACAAGCTCCTTTCATTTTGTATTTTAAACTGTCTCTGCCTAGTTCATTTATCATATCCATTAACTATATATGACTGTCCTTTATATGGCATTGAGTTTTTGGTCGCACTTTATATGTATGTACAAATGTACATCAATAATGTTAGGTACAATGTACTTGTGTTCATGTTGTATTGCAAAACACTTTTGGGATACAGGTGAGGGGCAGGTTTGGTGGTATTGGTAGGTTTAAGAGTGGGTTAAGGGGTAAGGGAAGGTCAACATTGTTATTATAGGTTTAATTACACGCAGGTATATATATATATATATATATATATATATATATATATATTAAATATAAATGCAATGTATAAACCTGTATGTACACAGTAGGTGCATTGTATCAAATGATTAATTTAAATCTATAGCAGTTAAAGACACTTAAGTGTGACCGAGTTTTTTTTTTTTTGTATTATTATTTATGACAACAAATTCAAGACGGTTAAAAAAAGAGTAACAGTTACTACAAAGTACTGGGATATTTACTAATCTATTCTCCCAAAATACATGCTTATTAGACAAAAAAAAAAAAAAACCGGGAATTAACATATTATAATTTATTTCCCATTTGTGATAAGAGGGTTAAAGAAATACAATAAACATCTTCAAGACTCGATTGTAAGTAAATGCAAACAACGTAACGTTATGTGTGCTTGCATACGTGCAAAAATAATTTACGCGCAACAATCTGTTTACATGAGATGAAGAGTCATAAAATGACAACTAACCTTTCTTTCTGCCGTTAAAATGCATTACTTTATTCAGGGTTGTGGCAGCAGATGTTTGTTCAGCCTCTTATCTTCACTATTGTTTCGTTTGACAGTTTAAAGTATCCAGGAAGAGAAACGACTTCCTGTTTGAAACTGCAGAATTGTGGGAAATGTAGTTTTAGATGAGTCAAACATGAGATTCATAAATTTTGGGGCATCTCGCCCGGGGGGCGGGTAGGGTTAGGATTAGGGTTAGGTTAGGGTTAGGGTTAGGTTTAGACCTAGGTTCGCTAGCTAGTTCTGTGCCTGCCTGTGTGCGCTATTGTGCCCGCTGACCCTGGTCAACGAGAACCCGCATGAGAGATGTGAAACAGGACGTAACCCCGCCCCCCGGGCGAGATGCGGTAAATTTAAAAAAGCAAGGCAATTTAGCAAGATTTCCGTGTATCACAAAGGGAGAAAAGATAATCTATATAACATTAACAAGTGTCTATATTAAACGTTGTTTGACAGAGTAAAACGTTTGCTTGTTTGTTTTTCAGATGTAGTTGTAAGATCTTTGTTGACTCTTAGGCTGACTGAAGATGTTCCTTCATTCATCATATTTTATTTTACGTTTTTTAATATTTTCAACAATGCAAAAGTTAGCATGTAGCTTAGTACATGAACGATATAGCTTAACCTCACCACTAAGAGTAAATCAAAGCGTTTATATACTGTACAAAACAGATTGTGATACCCAAATGATATAAAAATATTAATAATTTTATCTTACAGGTACATTTGTGAATGATTGTGATAAAGACACCCCAAGCTTTTAGCTGGCTAAATTAGTCCCTGACTGTGTCAAAATATGGCTAATCGATATGATTAAGTTGACCAGTTTTCTGAATTCTGACAACTTTATGATTTCTTCTTATTATAATGTTTGTGGGTCAAACTGATCTTAGATGGTTTAATAATTTAAACAAGCACACTAATAAAAATAGTAAACTACTGAAAATAGCACAGATCAAAACAGTATTAGAACAAATGTATGACTATTTTTTAACAAATATTTGTAATATTTTCTAATTGTACTTTATATTTTTTTCTTTTCACAAACTGTAAATATACTTGTAGTAGGCTAATTACAACTTTTAAATGTTATTTTAGGCCTATGTTTATGCTTTTAGTTTTATTCCTAATACATAATTTTTAGCATATGTATGTGTTTTCTGAAAATGTAATTGTTGCAAGTGCAATTTGTAAATTATTTTTATTTATTCATACCGGGATGGGATATACTTTCAGTCACGTGGTATGTGTAATAAAGACGTGTGTTTTTTCAGAACGTTTAAAATTGTCCGCAAAACAATTCCGCACCCTGTTTAGGCCGTCTTATATATTACATACAAACAGTATTACTTTGATTTAACATGAATAGTTTGTATCTGACTACATTGAAAGCATAAGTACTTGTTCTTCATGGATAAAGTAGAAGAAGAGTGCGCGAACAAGTAGCATATCAGTGTCGAATCAGTGTAACTCGCCAGAGCTCATCCAATCAAATTTGAGACCTGACTGGTAAGTAAATTTAGATTATCAAAATTAAACGTTAAATTTCTCTGACAAGAACTAAGGTTTACGTCCATAGTATTGTGTATTTAGTACAATATACACACAAATTAGTACAAATTGTATACCGAGTGTTAACATTTTAACGGTTGTTTTTGAAACGTAAGTTAGCTGTAAGATCCTCGTTGGCGGTTACACTGGCTGGAAGATGTTCCTTTATTAATTTATGTTATGATTTCAGTATTTTAATGCCTTACGTTAAGAATTGTGGTACTGTATGTGAAATATGTATGTGATATTGTTTACCGTAGAAGTAACATTAACCACAAATAGTCAACAAAGTTAACTTTAGCAATACATAGAGAAAAAATATATATTATAAAAGTGTAAATGTGTTCAATAAAGCAGCAAATAATTTTGCCCTCCTTAGTTCTGTTGTTGTAGGACATTGTCTTAGTAACTAATGGATGATTAATCTAGAAACCTGAGCATCTGTCTCCTGGGCTGAAAGAAGGAGAGGCCGTAAAAACAAAGCTCGACACACTGAAAAAAGTATTGAAACTGTATTGACTGTAAGTTATTTCTAGAAGCTCTGTTTTACCTGATCTGCTTTAAACTGTGTATCTCTTGCTTTTATTAGGTATGGATAGGCCTACCTTGAAACGACATAAGGATATATGGAAGGTCTATAAGGAGGAACTACCCAGCAGCACTCAACAGTAAATAGTCTTATTTTTTTCAGTGATCAGTCAGTGATATGGCATATTACAGCTTACACAGACATACATGCCCGCAGTAATTTTTTTATGTTGTTTTTTCCCAAACATAAGGTGTTATATAGAATCCATTTCATTTGATAAATCAAATAAATCCTGAATTAGACATGCATGAAATATCGGCGTTCAAATCAGTGATTTAATGGTAATCAATAAATGTTATTTTTTAATGTTATTGAACAGATAAAATTAGGTTGATATATTAAAGATGATAAATTATGTATTATTATTTCCTCCTTTGGAAGCACTTCAGATGCACGCTGCTCACTATGAGGGTTTGCATGCTTTCTGCATGAAGTGACATGTTCTCGCGCTTTAGATGCGTTTTAAAAGTTAATATCTTAAACGTTTAGATGAGATTTAAAAGAAATATCTCTTTTTGTGAACAGATAAGACATTTCCTTGCAGTGTCTTTGTTTTCTACAGATAAGGTTTTAAAATAAAATCAGTTATCTATTGCATAGCCTACTTTTGATTTCATTTGAAGAGCTTGGGACGTGGCATTTATTGGTAATGAGCCTTTTGTTTTTGAAATAAGACTCACAAAAATGTATATCAAGATTTAGATTTAGTGGCCAATATATTAGTTATCGGCTTTCAAAAAATTCCAGGGATTATCGGTTATCGTATTGGTCAAAATCTCCATATCGGTGCATATCTATAAATTTGTATTTGAATGGAAAGAATATATTGCCTACCTAGCTACTTGCACAAACTTTTACTCACTTTAGGTGTCTAAACATCTAAAAACACAGAAGAGTATTGGTTGGACGATCATATATTGAATTTGTATAATGCAGGGAAATAAAGCTAGCATTTAATTGTGTTTTCATTGTATTTATCGTAATATTTTGACCTAAGCCAAGCCATATATAAAAATGTGCATATTACAGGATTTATGCTTTGTTAAAGAACTGGCATGTTAAAGATCTGCCATGTGTGATTATAAATCGGCTTAGCTGTGATTAAGGGTGGTGTTTCAATCAGTAACTTTTCCAGCTCATTTAGGTTAGTTGTCGGATACTCATGGCAACATGCTTGCATGATAAATTACAGAAGCTATTTCATTTTGATTTCACTGCACAGTGGAATGGATGACACTCTGTTGTTTATTCAGTATTAGCCATATTGCAAGTTATTAAAAATAAAATTGAAAAAAAAACCTGTTTGTTTGGACGCAGAGCTTTTAACATCAGCATGAAAATAAATGGGAAACGTTTTTCCATTTTAGAAGTTTCTAAACATAGAAGTTTTAATTACTTTTCCAATACAAATTCAGTGATTATTTGATTAGTTTCATATTAATTTTTTATAAAATTGCGTTTTTCCCCCCTTGCCCACACAACCCTATCAGAACAGATATGCAACCTTTTTTGGGTTAAAGGAGTCTCTTTATTAACTTAAAAAATACAACAGGTTTTTCTAGAAAATGAAGAACAAACAATGTGCATCAGGTGTGTTTAGCTTTTTTATGTTTAATTAATTTATGAGGCCACTTCGTCATTTATTATATTGTTATGTTACAATGCTATTACATTCTTTGCAGACAATGAACTTATTTTGTTGTAAATAAAAAAATGTGCTGCTAAACACCTATAAAGTAGTGTTGTATTCTGCCACGTTTCTCACTGACACGCACTCGTAAACTCTGAAAATTCAGAGCTTCCCACTCGTATTTACTACTTTGTGGTGACATTCATGTGGGTTCAAGATGCATTGAGAAAGTACTTGCAATTGCTGTTTGCTCCACAGGGCGTCTCTGTCACTGTCTCTCCCTACAAAACCTACTTCTGCTCTTCTGTTCTCCCTCTGTCTTTCCTTTTCTCCATGCAGTTCCTGGTAATCATCATTTTGATAATCAATGTTGAATCACAGCTGCTGTATGACTCTGTACATACATATTTATTTCACACCATATTTTCCCTCTCTGCTCCATTAAATCTTTAGTTTTGCAGGCCGGAGTGTCCGTCTCTTGGAGTCATTGCAGTCGAGTCATCTGAGGTCAATGATGGAATCGTTCTTCAAGCAGCGTTCTGTGAGATCCAAACCCAACAGAAGAGCATGTGACCGAGTCTCAGCGAACTCTATGAGTTTTGATGAGTTCTTCTCCTCTCTGAAAGAAGTGACAGGCCAAGACTACCAGAGAAGTGACGTGGAGGAGTTATTCAATGAGGCCAGTTATCTTCAATTTGTGGTTATTTACTTTAACTTGTCAGGAAAAGACAAGCTTAGGTCAGTTGTGGACATCGGTGTTTAAAACACAACTTGCTATGCCTGTTTTTTCATGAGGAGAGTTACATGTGCCTGTTTGGGCTCTATTATATGACCGGCTATCACAGCAGAATGTCTTCTTTTGTACAGATGGACATCTCTTGCGATGGTCGTGTAGGATGGCAAACGTTCCACACCTTCATGTTTCAGCATTACACGCATATCATAGACGCGATGCAGGCCTGTAAAAATGTACCCATCTCACAGCCTTTAATACGCCACTGTACCTACAACAAGGTGACAGCTGACAACTTTATGTAGCATTTTTAACTTTGTGGCCATTAATTATGTTGCCTTGACAAAACCACCTGTTATTATTCAGTATGTCTATCTATCTATCTATCTATCTATCTATCTATCTATCTATCTATCTATCTATCTATCTGTCTGTCTGTCTGTCTGTCTGTCTGTCTGTCTGTCTGTCTGTCTGTCTGTCTGTCTGTCTGTCTGTCTGTCTGTCTGTCTGTCTGTCTGTCTGTCTGTCTGTCTGTCTGTCTGTCTGTCTGTCTGTCTGTCTGTCTGTCTGTCTGTCTGTCTGTCTATCTATCCATCCATCCATCAGCTTTTTCCATCTATCTGTGTCTGTCTATCTATCTATATTTCATTTTATTTTTGTTTTAGGCTCTTAGAATATGTGTAAAAAAATTATTTCACTGTCTTTCTACTATTCTAATTATAAAATCACTCACTCATTACATCAGCAAGAGACCATCACGCGTGTCTTGGCTTTGAGTCAGTCTCCACCTATGCGTTACATCAGCGTCAGCAAGAGAGGAACTCTCATTGTGTGGAACAGTCATCTGAACAACATAAAGCCACTGGAGGTGACATATTAACATTTAATTCACATGATTATATACTTACATGAGTTTCAAAAGCTTCACGAGTCCAAAACTTCTCCTTCCTCCCTGTAGATGAATGCTGACCCCTTTAATAAAAGGCAATATCATAGTAGGTTCCAGGGTTGGACCACAGATGCTGTCTACATGGGAAATGTTCAGAAGATCGCTGTGTCAACCCTGTGCAGGGGCATCCACTTCTTTGATGTTACCACCACATTTGGTTTTGAGCAGGTTCATTTGTTTGGTATGAGCCAACAAATCTGCTAGATGAGGTAGTTTGCTTTTCTGCTTACATTTTGACCTTGTTGTCTTCTTCTGTCTGTTATTTTCAGGACTGAGTCATGCTGCTACTGGTCTATGTTATTGGTATGACACAGAGGTAGGCCGCTGACATTTTAATGCCTTGGTGTTGAACTGGAATTTATTTTAAGCTTGTTAATTCTCCAAGCTGGTTTGTTTTTGTTTTAGTTCACTGTGAGTCATGTTTGATCTGCATCTAGGCTCCAGGAGGAAAGTGTGTGCTGATGTGGGGAGATGAGAAAGGCTCTGTGAATTTGCTGTGGTTTCTTCAGCCTTTCAAGGGGCTCTTTGAAATGCCTTTCACCAACCAAACTGACCCATTGCAAATCTTTATGCCAGTGAGTGTGTGTGCATCTTAATGTAGGGATGATTGCAGAATTATTTTGTGCCATGGAAATGTGTGATGTTGTTTCTATGAAGACATTTGACACAACAACAGAAAATGACTGCATTTATTCTTTTAAATCCATTTCTTCTACATCTAAAATGGCATGGCACTGATGTTGTAAAAAATATTTCATGAACAGGATATATGTGCGCACAGTGCACTGGTCTCCTATCAGCACATCCCGAAAATCCACAGCGAGCCGATCAACAGAATCCTGTATGAGCCCCACGATGAGCTCATTATTACATCATCAGAAAGTCCAGCCAGCTCTGTGGTCATCATTGATGTCAATCAGAAGAGAGAGAAATACATTTGGAGAATAGAAAAGGTGAAGATATATAATGTTTGTATTGTATGTATGTACATATGTATTCTCTGCATTCCATATTTGTCCTCTATGCCAGATAGATAGATGGATGGTTGGATAGATTGATAGACAGTTAGATAGATAAACGTATAAAATGTTTTTCATGGGAAAAGACAGTCAAAGACCATTTACAGTTAAACTAAATATACACTCATGATTCAGAGAGGTTGTTGTTGTGGTTTGTAAAGGGAGTGTTCAGACACCAATAAAACATCTTCATTTAGTTGTTTTGACTGATTTATTAACACAGACTATTCCCCTGTATTTTCCATTCTGCAATATCCAGAGAAGTAATAAGCCACCCCCACAGTAGTTACAAATTTAATAGCTGGAGAAGAAAATCAGCCTGGATATTGTGTAAAACAAGAGTTCTGTGACTCACTTATTAGTCAGACTAAATTGCAACACGACTTCCAGAAAATAATGACACGACATTGAAACCCATTCACTATGTCTTCTTCATCTCCTTTTTCTGCTGTAGGGAGTCAAGAGTTTTGACTTCAGTTTCTCTCTCAGTCTGCTGGTAACAGCTGGAGTGGGTCCTGTTGTCAGACTCTGGAACCGCTTTGTGACCTCCCGCCCAACTGCGGTTCTGCACAGTCACCAGACCTCTGTGGTGGATGTGGTTATTCACCAAGCATTGGGCAAGATCTTCAGCTACTCTAAGGACGCTGTTAGTTTTCCACCTACTAAATGTCTAAATGGAAAACAAAATATCCAGGGGCTGGATTCATGAAAATCTTCTTAAGAAAGATAAATTCCAAGAAGTTTGTAAGAATATTCTTAAGTGCAATTTTTGAAAACTTCTTTAGAAGTTCTCAAATATTTTCTTAAGAACATTTTTTTTTTTTCGCTGATCAGTCAGTGAAGGCCATGTTTTTGCGTCTGCAGATGACTGTAATACTCATAAGCGTGCACACTTGATAAGCATGCAAAATATTTTTGGTTCTCTATCTAGAGTGAATGCATCCTATCTGTATGGCTGCTCTGTGCTGAATTCTGCCAAAAACTATTTCTTAATTGTAGGTAAAAACGTGTGTGTGTGTGTTTGTAGGGTTAGGGTTAGCACAATCATTGTTTACATTATCAATCATTGGTGTCAATTCAGAAAATATCCCTTGTAGTAGAAATGTAAAATGAAACTATTGTTATGTTGTAATGCTTAATTACAACAATTAATTTGAAACAAACCAATAAATCCATAAACATCTTACCTTTGATGATTTAAGACAAGTTAGAGGTTATCTTAACCGATGGTTTTTAAGAAGATTCATTAAAAAAATTCTTAAGCCTTAAGAACAGTCTTAAGAAAAAAGGAATACACAATTTTCTTAAGTAAGAAAATAAGCAGAATATAACAGTTAAGAAGAATCGCACACAATTTTTGTGAATCCGGCCACTGGTGTGTGGTTTTCATTAGCGTAAAAGTGCTTTTTGGCATTAGAAATGGAAATCATGCATTGCCTACATGCAATAAAAGTCAAAGATAATTAGTTGAAATATAAGTCAATAGCTCTGGTCTATATCCGTGTCACCTTTCAGGTGCTGAAAATATGGGATATTCCTTCTCAACAATGCGTAAAGACATTTCACCTGAAATTCCCCAATATCCAAGCAGGCGTTACCCCAGAGCAGGGCAGCTTTCCTTTGCTCCTCAACCTGACTGCGGATCCTGTGCTCCTGGTGACTTGCAGGGAGTATCTGGCCGTGTTTCAACTGAAAGAATCCAACAAAACAAAATCCAACAACAGGTCTGGCCTGTACACCTGTGCCCTCTATAATCCTCATCTTGAACAGGTTGGTGTTTGGGTTTGTTTGATAGATGGTTTGAACATTATAGGTTCTTATCTTTAATGTGTATTTTGTGCATGGTCGAGGTAATCACAGCCTGTGCTGACTCCACATTGACTGTCTGGGATGTGAAGACAGGAATTAAGAGGATGGAGGTAAGGAACGCTCATGGTAAGGAGGAGGTGTCCTGTATGGCACTAGACGTACACCAGCGCAGACTGATCTCTGCAGCCACCAATGGCACTATCAAGGTAAGTGTGAGATGTACCACAAGATCCATTTAAAGGGATAGTTCACCTAAAATGAAAATTCTGTCATTAATTACTCACCCTCATGTCGTTCCAAACCCGTAAGACTTTCGTTCATCTTCAGAACACAAATGAAGATCTTTTTAATGAAATCTGAGCAATATCTGTCCCTCCATTGACAGCTACGCAACTACCACTTTGAAGCTTTAAAAAGTTCATAAAGAGATTGTAAAACTAATCCATATGAATTGAGTGGTTTAGTCCAAATTTTCTGGAGTGACAATATCACTTTATTTGACGAACAGATACAATTTAGGCTTTTATTCACATATAAGCATTGATCAGCAAACATAAACAGAAGCTCAAACGTGCTGCGAAACACGAGAATGAACTTCATTGGTTCTTGCAAATCAAGCGAACATGCTTGAGCTTCAGTTTCCCGCAACTGAAAATTAAATCTGTTCAGCGTATAAATCGATCGTGCCTCTTTAGAAAATTTTGACTAAACCACTCAATTTATATGGGTTAGTTTTACGATCTCTTTATGAATGTTTTGAAGCATCAAAGTGGTAGTTGCGTAGCTGTCAATGTAGGGACAGAAATTTCATTAAAAAGTTCTTCATTTGTTTTCCGAAGATGAACGAAAGTCTTGCGGGTTCGGAACAACATGAGGGAGAGTAATTAATGACAGAATTGTCATTTTTGGGTGAACTTTAATGTTGTACCTCTATCTTAGACTGCTATTTTTTTTAAGGGACATTTCAATAGCAGCCGTGTTTGTTTGAATTAAACTTTGATGACTGAACTTTGATTTGATGATTTTTTTGTTGTCACTTGTTAGTAACAGGTACATTTCCATGCTATAGGTGTGGAACTTACTGAATGGCCTCAATCTTCATAAGCTAGAAACCGTCTCCAACACAGAGGTCACCGGGATCATCTGTCACCATGACGACCAGCTTTTAGCCACAGGCTGGAGTCGACAGATCGCTCAGTATAGCATTGCGTTTTCAAAGGTAAGGGCCTGTTTGTGTCTCAATCATCATTGTGTCTCTTTAATGGCTACTTAAAAGCAAAAACGGCTTTCAGCCAGAATAAACCCATAATGTGCATTTTTTCTGGTTATGGCTTTCATTATCTTCAATTGGCTGTGTGCTTTTGTGAGACGTCTATGAAAACAAAGTGGGTTTTAATGGTGGTCTGACACTGCACAGAAGCTGACACAGCAGAACTGGAGATCTAAAAGTCATTTACTGAAGTGTATCTGTGAGTACAGGACATCTATGTAAAATCAGACCTGTCCTGGAAGTCTGGTCATCAACACAGAGAGGATATCCTGGCGATGGATCACTGTCTAAGTCTGGGACTTCTGGCTACTGGTAGTTATGATGGAGAGATCATTATATGGACGCTGGCTCTTCAGAAGCCCATCACACGACTGCAGAGATCCCAGCAAGGGAAGTTAGTACCAATTTAGACTGCAGCAAGCGGTGAAAAATAGTATTCTCCTTGCTTATTTGAAATAAAAGAGTTTAATGTACCAAGTACACCTACTTAAAGCTAAACTCCCTCCAAATCCACCTAGACTATTTATAGAGAATAAGTATTCAGCAGCTGGCTAGCTAATTATAACACAGGTCATTTACAAATGAGCAAAAACAGTCTGTTTTGTTGTAAGGGTCAGGGAGAGGGTGGAAAATGAGCAGAAAACAACATTTTTCTGGAGGAGAAAGCATGACAATATATGTGGAATTCAGAGGGTACAATTATATGATCAAATGTAGATTACACCCTCTGTAATATCCCTGAAATGTGCATAGTCATTATTTATATGTGGTTAAATTAAAGTTGAATTTTTGATGTATCAGTAAAATTCCCTGAGCGTCATTTCATTAATAAATCATGCACAGTGGGGGAAAAATATATAATTTTATATGTTCATAAAGACTGGTTTTCAACTGGTTTTAGCATCCAGATTTTACGTTGATGTGGTAACCCAACACAGTTCCATATTTGTTTACCATACACAAGCAAAGAAAATTGGCCTTAAAATCGAATATTGTAATGTATTAATATTACCATGGAGTGCCCAACTATTTGCAAAAGTATTCAAATGAAATTGTCTGAATAGAATTTCAAGTCCAAACTCTCGGCAGCTAATAATTCACACAACAAGATTAATAATTTTGCTATCCCAACCAGGCATAATTATATGATTGCTTGCATTTAACAGACCTGCAACACATTTTTGGATTTAGAACCACCAGTTGAGAACCACTGCACCTATTTTATGTCCTATTTAGGGTATATTAGTTGACAGTGAAGTAATGTATAAATTGAATGTGCTTCTGTGTGTGTAGAGTCCATCTGCCCGTTCATAGACTGCTGTTCTTGCAAAAACGAGCTCAGCAAAGTCATTTGAGAAGCGGTGCTGTGCTGCTCAGCTCACAGGCCGGATCCGTCTGCTGGTGGAGCATCTGTGGGGCCAGACACAACCACGGTAAACATGATAACCGAGACCAACTGATGACAAGTTAACATCACAAACACCGCTATATAGACCTTTTTAAATTGAAGACGTTTTAAATTGCACCCTACTTCAGAATCTTAAAATAATTCAAGATTTTTTAGTGTTTTTGAAAGAAGTCTCAAATGTTCACCAAGGCTGCATTTATTTGATAAAAACGGTAATATTGTGAAATATTATTACAATTTAATGTGTAACTGTTTTCTATTCAGTGTCACATGGTCCTTCAGAAATCATTCTAATATGCTTATCTGCTGCTCAACAAACATTTTTTATTATTACCAATATTGAAAGCAGTTGTGCTGCTTAATATTTTTAAAGAAAATGTTAAGAAAAAAATATAATAAGCAGGGAATAATTAACGATGGGCCGTTGAATTATTAGAAATATAATGCACACCAGACGTTACACCTCAATATAACAATACAATATTACACCTTAATATTTCAAGACGTTTGTCAGGTTTTTGTCCTTAAAATGCTCATGTGTGTGGGACTAATTTCTTACGCATCTAATCCCAAACCTCCGTTTCTAATTCCAAAACGAAATTTTAGAGCTAGTAATGGGAACTTGAGCCACTGATAGCAGACTAATGCTCGGCACCATTGTTTACTAATAGCAAAACTATGTTTATCTGCACCCCGTGAGAAACGTCATGTTGCTTTTAAGTTACTAAACTATTTTACTGATAAAATCGTCAGAGCAGCGCTGACAATACGCAAGTGTGTGTCCTAACTGTATGTGCGTTTGAGTGGGAGAGAGAGCGCGAGAAAAAGATATGTGCTTTTCCATAATAACTAATAAATGCATACATAATAAAAACTTGTAAATAATTTGTCGTTTTTGTCCTATTGTTTACTATATTTATTTGCTCGGTCAGTGTCGTTGTGGGTTTTGGTTCTGTAGGCTGTAAAAACCTTTGAAATAACTGAAATCATTTGGCAAAGTGATATGGAGCTGTAATGCGGTCAAGACCTTCCTGGAAATACTTTAGCCGTGCGTTTCACTGAAAATAATTGCACACATTAGAACGTTCGTCAACCAATCAGATTCAAGCATTCAACAGCCCCGTAGTATAACTGATAATAATTGAGCAGTAAATCACCATATTAGAATGATTTCTGAAGGATCATGTGACACTGAAGACTGGAGTAATGATGCTGAAAATTCGGCTTCGACATCACACTCAACAGTATATTCAATAAACTTCCAAACTGTTGATCTACTGGGTTTACACTTCGTTGGTTGTCTGAGGAATATTGTTGACAAGAGCTGGCTGAAATCGCTTGTTTGAGTCTGGTCGGCTGGCTTCTGCTCAATTTCTGGAAGCACAGATTTTTATTATCTTACATCCGTTATCAGAAAAGCACAGACTAATAGATTAATGACTTGTTTTGTCCATCATGTCTGATGCAGGACAGTTTTATGTGCCTGATGAATTTGATGAGAGTGTGATGGGTTTAAGCACAGACCAGGAAAACAGTCTACTTGTCACTGGAGACACCACAGGATCCATCAAGGTCTGGGACATCTCACATTATGCCTTATCTGCTGGAGATATGGAGGTATGGAAATGTACTTTTTTGCATTAGGATGAATTGCTGAAGGCAATCCAGTTTACCTCATTCTATATACATATATTTAAAGTATGTGTCTCTCTCAGTCTGCAAAACAATTGCCTCCACTGTTACACTATTGGAGGGGCCATGAGAGGGCGATAGTGAGCAGTGAGGTCCTGGTGTACGAGTCTCAACTCTTCGTGCTGAGCGCGTCGGTGGACCGTCGGGCCTGTCTCTGGACCCGTGAAGGAGGATGTGTGGGCTGTTTTGGACAGAAACAGCAGTGGGATTTGAGCAACCCAGACACTTATCAATCCAACAGGTATAACTGCACATCAGTTATTAGCCTTAAACGATGGCCAACTCACTCAGCATGTGCAGTTCAGATCAGTTTCAAAAAGCCCAGTGCACCTTCTCTGACCAATCTCATGATTCTTTCGCAAGTTCACACTTACATATAATTAGATAGAGTAAAGGATATGCGTATTTGGGGTGCTGTCCGAGGGGAGGGATCCGAGCTTGGCCTGAACCCAGAGTACTCCCCCATTCCAGGTTTGGGATTGGACTAAGTGAGGAGATGGGGTGGTGGAGGGATGCTGGAAAACTGTCATAGAACAGCTGTAAAAACTGCTGTATACATACCTCTTGATGTTAATTGAGATGACTGGATGAGCTCCTCCCATAACGATTAGATTAATTATCTGAACGTGCTTCTCCCGAACTTTATTAATAAAACATAATTTTGTGAAGGAGACACTTGGCCTCTTGAAAAGGCCAAGAAAGGCTGACCTTTGCCGTTGCTACTATCTGGCTGTGCAAGTTCTAAAAGAAAGACTTCTAATGATTATTGAAAAATTTATTCTTAAAAGTTGCATTGATTTACCAGGGTCAGGTGACTTGATTTCACAATGCCAAAAACTGAAATCTCTGCAACAATTACCATCAACACATCCAGGCCTAATTACAGGGGAGTGTGATTTTTCGGTATTAATGCAGGTTTCCGTGTTTTCCGTGAAGTGTGACCCACATGAATTATATAATTAGCCCAGCTTGGTTCGCAGTAAAATCTGCTGCACACAAACTCCATCTCTGCAAGCGCTGTGGGTTTTGGTCACTTATAACGTGTTTTTGAAAATGCAATATGCACAACCATCTTCTTAGATTTGTAATGAGAATCGCTTATAAATTTGTTGTCAACGAAAGAGAAGCTTTAAGGTCTCTCTGCGGTTTTCTGCCAAAATAAAAGCTCTGTAAGATAAATTAAATAATAATAAATTATTGCAAGTAAATTAAGACAGCAATAACTATTAGTATTATAATTTTACTGTTGTTCTGTAAAATAAAATATTATTATTATTGTATAATATAAAATTATTATTATATAGTCATATTAAATGTGAGGTTTTCCTTCTTTATTGCCCTTCTTTTTTCTGTACTAAATCATTATCCTAAGTGTTTTTTTTTTTTTTTTTTGTAAATAATAATAACAGTTCTGTATTTTACTTGTTTAGTTTACTTACTTATATAATTAAAATGTTGAATAAGAGATATTTTTTAAATAAATTTAAGTCGAAATAGGTTTTGGGAAGTTTATCTTATTGGAAAACTTTAGCTCTGCATTGAACCACAACTAATTCTCCACAAAAGCAAGTAGATACTGTAGGTAGTCAACCCAAACTACAAGCTCATGTCCCGGACCAGTTGTGAGTCTAGCAGCTTTGATCAATCTTAATATATGGAAGGGATTGGAACAAATAAATCTCTACAGTGAAAGTTGCCATTGGTCGGATATATCTGCCATTTATGCTCAAGCATGTGGCGGAATGATGTGTTGAAGTGGAGAAAAGTCCAGAGAGACGGCCATTCATTTGATTATTATTTCTGGAGTTGTCCGAAAATGAATAATGGTTACAGACAGGCAGGGGAAATAGGAGGTCTGTCAAAGTGTCTAGTCATGGTGAAGAAACCCTCCACAGACTTCCTCCTCTGATTCTGTTTAGACTTGTTTTGGGCTGAATCCATCACATACACAGAAGAGTTTATAATTATACAGCTTTTCTCTTAAAGGGACAGTTTAGACAGAAAAATTAAATGTTGTCATTAACTGTGTTTACCATCACAGATCAAATTTTAAGATACATTTTCAGTGAAGAAGTGTCTTCCACCATTCAAATGGACATTGCGGGTTTGCATGGTAAAGAGCATGACTCTCATCTAGTAATGACTTATTTCACTAGGTTCCTCATGCAAATGGTATTAAAAGACTTTTGAAACCATTTTTCAGGGTCTCTGCAGATTTTTTAAAGTCCAATTAATACTGCGTGTCCCTATAGAATGAACCCATAAAAATTGTAAAAATAAATCATGTATCTCAATTTCTTTTACTTGATTAAACTGGTTTGGGAAAACATTCAACAAAGACTTCATACCGTTCATCAGCAAAACCAGTTTAAATACTTGTGGCATGTTTTATTCAATATACGTATGTATTAAAATTGGTTTATATGGTATATAAAAATACTATGTATTGAAAATATACTAATATATCAATACATACGAATAAGAATAGTTTTGAAATGTATTTGCTTTAATACTTAAAGTTGCTCATTCAAACAGAGGAGGGAGATAACAAAAATATGCACTTTTACAAGCATCTACAACATATTACAATAGAAACACCACCATAAAGTAAACACCGTCATAATTCATCAACAGTTGATCAATTTACAACCTCATGAGAGCCTATAGTGCATTTCTACTTTCAAATGTTCAGTGTTCACATTTAATTAAATTGTTGACTTTTGCAGTTTATCAATCACATTAGGTGGCATTTATTTGATTAAATTAATACAACTGGAACACAATTGTAATTTTAAGGTGAACTATCCCTTTAAATATTTCTAGATGTGTGTTTGCGCCACTGAGACCCGTTGATTTATCCACTGAACCACTTACTGCTGGTTAATGTTTAATACCATCATGTTACGAAATGATGCGGCAACATGTCATGACATGGATATGGCACATCCTCAGTGACCTCATCCGTTTGGCAAACATCAGGAATTTGTGTGCTTTCGTCAATCATTGATTGATGTCTAACGGTGATCCATTAACATCCCCCACAGAGAACGTACCAGTCCAATCAAAAAAGAAAAGGAGGAGAGGAAGGAGGACAGCCAATCACGTGCCAGCCCTGAGAGTTTTATCTGCTGGGGTGAAAGTTCAGGGAAGGGTGATCATCCACAAAAAGGTGAACTGAAACACTTATTGACAAACACACACTTAAACTTTGGGTTCCTTTAGCGAACAATACGGCCCCTGATATTTACACTGCACAATTAGTAAACATAAGTAGTCTCAAACTACACTACCATTCAAAAGTTTGGGGTCAGTATCAGTAAAAAAAAAAAGTTTTTTAAAGAAGTGAATACTTTTATCGAGCAAGGATGATTTAAATTGATCAAAAGTGACAGTAAAGCCATATATAATTTAAAAAATATTTATATATCAAATTGTACTTCTGAACCTGTAAAAAAATGTATCACGGTTTACACAAAAATATGAAGCAGCACAACTGTTTTCAACACTGATAATAATCATAAATGTTTCTTGAGCAGCAAATCATCATATTAGAGTGATTTCTGAAGGATCAGGTGACACTGAAGACTGGAGTAATGATGCTGAAAATTCAGCTTTGATCACAGGAATAAATTACATTTGAACATATATTCAAATAGAAAATAGAAAGTTGTAATATTATTTAACAATATTACAGTTTTTACTGTATTTTTGATCAAATAAATTCAGCCTCAAAAACATTAAATCTTACCAACTCCAAACTTTTGAAAAGTAGTGTGCATACATTTGCGAAATAAAATACACCTCCCACCTTTTAAAAAACCCCGAAATCCTTCAACATAGCACCAATACAGACAGGATCTGGCAGTTTGCTGAGCTCACTTCCCTCAGCTCCGGCTCCCAGTCCTCGTCATGCCAAAACAAGCGATTGACTGAGCCTCCCGACTGAGCCGGGTGTGTTTCTCGGTTCCTGCAGCTGTCTAGACACTCGTTGGAGAATTAGACGTCTGCTGATGCTCAGACTTTCTCCAGTGTCTTCTTGATCTTTCAGAGCAGCTGCTCAGGGGATTCTGGGACAAAATGTAGAGAAGACATGAATTCAGAATTAGCCATTTATATATTCGTGATAAATGTCCCTGGACTAAAAAATCAAAATCACTTGGAAACCAATTTTCTGATGAAGTAACCAAGGCCACGTGGCCAAATACAAATAATATTAACCAAATATTTCATAGTCTAAAATGTTTCAAAATTATCTTCCAATTCAATAAAATTTTAGTCTCACAGAGCAAGGCATTTTGCATTAAGTGTGAGTGATCCACTCTAAAGCTTATTCTGTCAAAAAATGGCCCAAATAGACTGATAGAAACATGAATATCTTATGAAATAGTTTATGACAGTGGTTCCAGGGGACGAAACCCAGTCAGGGGCCTCCAATATTATATTATTAATACAATTAATTTATATATTATTCTAATAAAGTAAAATACAATCTAACAAGACAGAAATCTCTTTTAGATTTTTTTTCCTGCTCTATATCGTTTATGTTTGTTTTCCGGTTTCGATTAATAAAAAAATGAAAAGTACTAGAGGAAATATCTTTTAAATACCATGAATACTGTATATGGGTTGAAGACAATGTTCAAGTTTAGTAAACATTTTAATAAAGCAACATTTCTGTGGATGTATATGAGCAGCAAAAACACAATTGTTTGGATTTTGTTTTTATTAAAAATATAAAAATTCAAACATACTGTATGTTTAAAGCTAAAATAATACATACAATTATTCTAAATTGAGAATATTAAATTGAAGATTTAAAACAAATAAATATAACAATGCTTAATTACAAATAACAAATTCACAATATTTAAAAATATCATTTTAAATATAAAGATATAAATGAAATATAACTGCAAATGATTGTTCAGACTTTACAGAAGTTAAATGCATTAAATTGTCACATTGTCTGCACACATTTTATTCCAGACATTTAGCAATCTACCACAGTTCGTTTTGTTTATCATGTGAATGCGATCTGGTTAGAGTTTGTGATTTTCAGTGCTGACCGGTTCATGCCTCTTTGTAGCAGCATGTCACCTGAGACTAAACGAGTCATGACAAATAAAATTAAATCCTGCCTTACATTATTTCCCTCTGACTAGTTACCTAGTAAAGACATATTGCTTTGTTAATGTGTTCAATTTCATTCCATCCGTCTTGTCTTTAAACTCTTAATCCTAAAAAAAGCTTGATTTATAACCCCTTGTCATTGCAGAATTAGCTCCAAACCTCCAAACCGGTTACACGGCTCTACGAACCCCAGACTTAGAGTGCACATCTGACCAGCGCAGCTCTTTGGAAAAGTTCCCACTGTCTAAATACAGTAAGGTCAGTCAAGAAAATGAAATTTCATTTCAATTTAAGTTGTTAAAACTACATAAAGGATTTCTTTACACAGTGTTACTTTCAATGTGTGTCTCAGTTTCTCTCCGGAGAATTCGGGGATCTGGAGATAAAGATGGCGTCGCGACGACGCAGGCGACGAAATATCGAATGCCGCTTTGGGAACGAGTTCACACCGTTTCAGGATCTGGAGATACCAGTTAGTCAATCTTTTCTGAGATGTTTAGCATGTTAAAATCATTGGCATGACTTTGTTTTATAAATTATGAGGATGGGGCAGTTGGCTTGGCACACATGTGCTGGTTGTGATGTCACGAAAAAGGTGAATGCTGAACTCAAGAATATGAATATATGGACATCAATACCATGGGGAAAAGCTGCCATATAGATATTAATATTGTCTCATAATTTGGCAGCAGGTATATTAGGCTGCTGCAACTTTAAGACCTGACGCATGAATCCATTATACTGTTACATGTGTTTTCTTTCTCAACTTTCTCAAATACCATTTGACTGTTTACAGTTTTTCTCGATTGCTTAAACACATTTCTTGAAACTATGCCTCGTATTCTCAAAACAGTAAACACAAATCCATAACGTCTCACCCAATTCCCCAAACATCCTATTTTCATGTCAAAATTAAGCTCTACACTCAAAACCATTCACTCTTGCTGAAAAACCAAACTTTGCCCTCAGACAGGACACACAAGCCCTCAAAAATACACACACTACAACATAGTCTTACACACTGGTGCTATAAATTCAAAACAACATTTCCAAAACTGGTAAGTCATGTTGCTTGTGGTTCCCCACCCCCCCCATCTTTTTTTTACTCTCTCCTACTCTTATGTAAGATGTGTGTGAGCATCATATGAAAGTAAAAGAGCACACACAAACCTTATTCAAATCTGGAATTGTATTGGAATGGTAAAGAGTGTTGGTACATGCCTCCACTCAAGGATACAATATGATGAACAAGTCTAAGAATGTTCCACATATGGCTGAAATTAGGGTTGGGTATCGGTTGGGTTTTATCCGATTCCAGTACCTACTCTGTATTTTTTAAACGGTTCCGGTGCTTAAACGGTTCTTAAATCGGTACTTAAGAAAATGAAACCGCACACACTTTATAAAAAAATAATACCCTTTAATTTACAGGGCCAAACTGGACACAATATTAACTTAAATCTTTAAACAATATAAATACAAGTAACATATGGTAATAATAAAACCAATATAAAATAAAAATTCATATTTACATAATATCAAATGAAACAATATTGTATCAAACAATGTAATAATACTGGAGATTGCAGAGCTGCCAACTCTCACGCATTGACCGTGAGACTCACGCAAATGACCCTTTTCACACAGAAAAATCGCGGACAAAGAGGACACTGACAGACAAGACAGAGAAGGTTACTTTTGATATGGAACAAATCCACAGCAGGCACGGATTAACGCACGGGCCTACTGGGCACTTGCCCAGGGCACTGGGCCAGCAGGGGGCCCTGTAAAATGTACTGTGTCTATTCTTTTCAAATTATTCTTTTTATTTTATTTTTATTTTCAGTAAAATTGTGTTAAATATTGAGAAATAATGTGATTTTTTTTTTTTTTTGCAGTTGCAAAGTATTAACTAGTAAATAAATGAAATAAATAATTTGAATGTATTGCTGCGCTGTTGAGAAGGACATCTAGAGGCGAGTGAAAAGCATTGCGTAATATAAAAGTCACGCGTAGAAGACGGTTACTTAAAAACCAAAACAAAAATGAGTTTAAAACCACAACCAAGACAGACCATAGGCTAAGTTGTTTATGTTTTACAATAGTATCCTATGGGCTTATTTTTTTTTTTAACGAAATGTCAATCTTCATCTTTATAACAGAAGATATAATACAATACAACAATCTTCAAGATACAGTAAATCTTCAAATGTGTAACGGATTGTCACCTTAAAAAGTGTCTTTTGTGGTGGAACAAGCAATGCTATATAGCATCTTAATTTAATCTTTGTTTTATTATTTTAGTTCATTAACTAATTGTTAACTCAACTAATTTAACGTAAAGACCTGGATACTAGAATTAGGCTACTAATTAAATAAATGTCAACTGGCATAAATGCATTGATTAGAATTGCCGTTGACTAAAGATTTTCTAGTCGACGACTAGTAGTCATTCCTTTAAGCAATTAGTCGACTAATCTCACGTTAATATTAATTTCTGCTTAAATACTGAGTGGAGGCGTATAGCCTATTCCGCGCTCAAGCAAGCGCATGCATAAATATTGCCGCAAAGCACCGGCAAAAGCAGGCTAATGATAATATATGTCTGGAAAAAACTAGGCATTTTTATTGTTTAATAATTTTTTTTTTAAATCAGTGTCGGCTGCAAACATATCTATATCTCTGCTGTAAAGTGGATGCGCCTTTAGAGAGAAATGCACCTTTCATATCATATCAGCCTAATCAGCCGGTATTTGCTTTCGATTCGAATTTTTTCGTTTAAAAGTGGACATTTCAAGCTTTATATAGAAATATTCATCATGTATGTGAGGCTATACACTGTGTTTCAGTTCATTTTTGAGACGCGCTCCGGTTCACGCCACGGAGACCATGAAAGCGCGCCCTGTTTGTTTTATTTTATTTTACAAAAGCACAACGGTTTCTTGTTATTGTGAGTTTACAAAAATAAAAGTAGCTACTTGCGACTGATGCATTATTCTTTTCTGTATAGGCCTATGACCAGAAAAGATTGAGTAGGCCTATTTCAAGTTGTTTCCACTGTTGATTGGAAAATGCAAGTGTTCGCGCCGACGCCTGCCATGCAGTGCGCGCTGCACACTCCGCACACGCACTTGGATATGCATTTATCTAGGTTAAAGTTAGAGCGAGCTGCCATGCCAGACGGATAAGTCCTTTTCATGTTTAACAAATCAAATCATGCATTTTCTACCTACCGCGAGTAAGCGCTGCACCAGTTTGAAAAAGGTAAAAGCATAACGAGCGTAACGAGCGAGAGGCCACACACTGGGGGATGCAGAGATGTTGCTGCGTCTGTTATTATTAACATTTCTGATTGTTTAAATGACCAGCCCTCGGGGGTCCCCTAAAAATGCCTGGCTTGCCTGCCCACTGTTGTCCAAAAAATTGGTGAAGGGGGCCTTTGAGACATCCGTGCCCAGGGCACATCATCGCCTTAATCCGTCCCTGATCCACAGCTGTCAGATTCTGACAATATTTTTACGAGATTCACACAATAAATAACGTTTTGGCTCTTTGAAATGTGACAGATCGCTGTAGCGCGTCAGTTCAAACGGCACGTGATACAGCAGCCTACAAATCCAATGCTTCTTAGCTACGCAGCGTTGAGTGAACCTATGAAAGAGAACATCTCTGGTTACTGGTGTAACATATCGGGACGCTGCCAAGCTCCTCGCGCTGCCGACCAGCTTCCTTTTTCGGCAGAGAAATCTGAGGAGCAGATGGCGGCGCGCGCGCGCCAACATAATATGACGACGTTAGTGCGTCGATGCAGCGCCCGCGCCATCAGCCAATGAATTGGCTTGATTCTATATAAGATTCAGACTATCGGCACACCCAGAGGGCGTTCTGACACGTAATTTTACACGTGAAATGCAGCCAAACCTTGCGGGAAAGGGCGCGCATGCAAGACAGAAGAAACTGTGCTCCAAACTGTGTAGCACACGCACGGGCACGGCGGAGAGGGAGAGAGCGAGAGACCTTGCGTGTGTGCGTGTGCGTGTGCGTGTGTGCCTAATGAAGTTAGGCACCGAAATCAGGCACCGAAATTTTCGTTCTTATTCGGTCTGGTTACTACTGTTTACGTCGGAACCGGTTCCCTATTGGCACCGAGTTTCGGTACCCAACCCTAGTTGAAATACCATCTTTGGCCTAGAAAGATAACATTCTGGGAGTCAAGACTATAAAGGAGAAAGGATGCCCTCCCTTCACTGTCACACTCTGCAACCACTCTGTGTGACTGTACGACTGCTGGCCTTTTCTTGCAAGAACATAAACCTCATCAAAGACAATTGGAAATGTTTGTCTCTTATTCAGTGATAGAAATGTGTTTGCCACCACACCTCCCTGAAGGCTCTGATGATGGAGGCGACGGTGAAGCGACTCAAATTTGGCTGTACTCGTTGCCCAGCCTCCCTCATAGTCATACCATGGACAAGGACATGGCCAACTAAAGTGGCTTGAATTTCATCTGAGACTGCTTGTCTTCTTGCCCTTGCCCTTCCTCCTCCTTCTCCTCCCCCTCCTCCTCTTCCTCTCCCTCCTCCTCTTCCTCTCCCTCCTTGACCTATTGCTTAATTTCTCTGTGGATCCATTGTTCCAAAACTGATTTTTATCTTTTATAAAAGATTGTATAACCTTTTATCTATCTATTGAAGGATCTGACTGATGTGTGTTCAATTTTGACTCTTAGTGTTTTCACCTGGGTAATTGTGTGCTAACTGAGCTGAAGCTGTGCTGACTTGAGTGAACAATATTGAATGTAGGCAATGAGAAATGAAGGGATTTGTGTGTAGAGTTTTGCTGTGACAGTTCAACAAATCTGACTAATGTGTCAAAACAGGGGAATAGTGTTCATAGTTCAGTGAAATGGGTGTGCTTTTTGATAAATGGCATTATAGTTTTGAAATTTTAGTTCAAAAGCCTGGTTATAGTGTTTAAACAATCGAGAAAAACTGTAAGCGCAATAAGCAGCGAAAAATAACTCACTTCAGTACTGAGAGGCGGTTTTAAGTCCCCACACTTTGGGTGTGAGCACAAAATCTGCGGGAATGAGTCAAATTGTGCAATATTTGCAATCCCACGCTGAAGTTCAAGCCCTGTAACACCAACAGTGAGGGGAGGTGGGTTTTTGTGTAACTCGCTATCAGAGAGATGGGAGAGTGAGTAAGCGTCAGCAGCCATATCACCCTGTAGCCCAAGACTGGTTGCCCACTGAAGCTAAGCAGGGTTGAGCCTGGTTAGTACCTGGATGGGAGACCTCCTGAGAAAACCAGGTTGCTGCCGGAAGAGGTATTAGTGAGGCCAGCAGGGGGCGCTCACCCTGTGGTCTGTGTGGGTCCTAACGCCCCAATATAGTGACGGGGACACTATACTGTCAAAGAGCACCGTCCTTCGGATGAGACGTTAAACCGAGGCCCTGACTCTCTGTGGTCATTAAAAATCCCATGGCACTTCTCGTAAAGAGTAGGGGTGTAACCCCGGTGTCCTGGCCACATTCCACCCATTTGCCCCTGCCAATCATGGCCTCCTAATAATCCCCATCCACTGAATTGGCTCTATCACTCTCTCTCCTCTCCAACTATAGCTAGTGTGTGGCAAGCGCACTGGCGCCGTTGTACTGTGGCTGCCGTCGCATCATCCAAGTGGATGCTGCACACTGGTGCTGGTTGAGGAGAGACCCCCTGATATGATTGTAAAGCGCTTTGGGTGTACAGTAGTACATATGAAAGCGCTATATAAATGCCTCATTCATTCATTCATTCATACATTTGAAATATGTATTAAATAGGCTATCAAATTAAACCCGCCAAAGTGGCTAGTAGGAGTGACTGCGTTATACGCCACTGCTGAAATCCACTCGCATTTGCCGATTGTGAATGTCAAGCCGTGAATATATGAATATTATTTACATGTTATGCACATATATTTTAACATGAACTTTTATTGTTTTGAAAATATAAATAGCTTATGAAATAGTTTATGACAGTGGTTCTTAACCTGGGGCCAGAACCCACTCGGGGGCCTCCAACATTATATTATTAATACAATTATAATTATTATATATTATTATTAATAAGAGTAAATTAAAATAATCAAACTTTTTTTTTCTTTTTTTTCTGCTCCATAACTATTGTTTCTGTTTGTTTCCCAGTTCGTGTTGATAAAAAAATTAAGAATAAATGCATCCGAAATACTAAAGAAAATGAATATGGGCAAGAAGGTTGAGAATAATGTCCAAGTTTAAGAAACCAAAATTTCTATGGATGTATATGAGCATTTTTTAATTTAGTTTTTATTAAGAATAACAAATTCTAAATTGTATATAAAATAAAATAATTCTAAATAAAGAAATTAAAATTGAATAAATTCAAGATTAAAACAATATTAAAAATGAAAAAAGAACTAATTAAATATAATAATTTAAAATCGATATTAAAAACAACAAATTTGATCACCTGTCATTATAAAACACAAACACACACACAAAATAATAATAATAAAAAAAGTGAGATGCTTCAAGCTATTTTATAAAGTGGTGGGGACAAAATCGGCCATGACAAAAAGTGGAGGAGCCATAAATGCCGCCCGTGACAAGTCACAAACACACCTGTAGATACACGATACTGATTGAAAGGTCTGCAAAACCAGCGGACGAGGAAAAACAAAGACAACACCCAGTTTTTCATTGCATTGAGCGTTTGTTGTGTTTGTTGCCATGAACGCCTCAACACAGTGAAGTTTTGCTTGGCTAGCGAAAGCTTTTGGTGAGGTGGAATGAGAAGGCTCGAATGTTTTTTTTTTTCTGTAAAATTTTCAAGTGAGCGCCTGGCTGAAAGTGAAATGAAGAGTGAATCACGGAGGAGTTGCTGGGGAGAGAGTGCAGAAGCGTTGGCGTGTGCCAGGATGGGCTACTGACTGTAACGGCACGTTTAGGGGAGCGAGGCATTGTTATGGCAACCACAACACTAAAGTCAGACACATTTCAGTGTCTCCACCACAGTGGGGAAAAAAGTTTTAAGCACTTAAAAGTCTTCACCTAATTTAAACGAAAAGTAGTTGACAGTGTTTTATTTGCATATTCACCACATGCAAGAACTTTGACTGTAATTACATAATAACTCTTTCAACTCATTCTAGGAGATCCATGAGCTAGAAGATGTACCTCTGAAGACCTGGAAACTGAAGATGCGGCAGACTTCCTCCAGAGGAACAGAAGGGAGCTCTCGGATATTCTCCTCTGAAGATGCTGGGGATTATGAAACACTGGAGGACTAGACAGTGGGTACGATGAAGGTTACAGGTTGTATTTTTTGCCACATGTCAGTGATTTACAGTGTTTGCCCCAGAAATGCACCTCGTCGGTCTTAACAGTGGCTTTTGTGTCGTCTTTATTCAGTCAAATCAATGTTTGTATACACTATGTATTATTTATTGGAATGTAAAGCAAAAATAATTGTTTTTGAAACATTTTACTATGTATGTGGCCTTTGCTGTTGCAATGATTTCCATTTGAAGCTTTCATTTACTGTATATGAAACTGTAATTTTAGCAATAAAAATGTATCGCTATTACTGTTGCTCATACTTAGGGTTCGACATTTGAACAAACCCTTACCTAAGTATTCAAATTTTGCACATACAGTAACTCATCCTGTTCTGTTTAAGCTAAAAACATGAATGAGGTCTGCAAATTTCTCGTACTATGGGGCTGTTGAATGCTTGATTCTGATTGGTTGACGAGCGCTCTAAGGTGTGCAATATTATTTTCAGGGAAACGCACGGCTAAAGTAGTTCCAGTCAGGTCTTCTTGACTGCATTAAATGTCCATATCTCTTTGCCTAATGATTTCAGTTATTTCCAAAGTCCCTTTCAAAGGTATTTACAGCCTACAACAGCAAAAGAACCAAAACCCATAACGACACTGACCAAGCAAATGAATATAATAAACAACAGGAAAAAATGTCCATGTTTTTTCTCCCACTGAAAAATGCTGCTTTATTTTTTTTAAAATAGATTTTATAAATCTATTAAAATTCCTCCTACAAGAAAAGATAAAAATCTAAAAAAAAGTCATTCTCAATATTAAAGAATTGCAGAGTTCACACCACAGCTATAACAATAAAGAGAAAGGAGAAACGATATTGTTGGAATCGCTTTTAGAACGATTTTATCCAGCTGATAAACAAATAAAAACACTGACAGCCAATCAGAATCAATCCTGCTGTAACGAGCTCGAGCATTTAAAGTGACAGACAAGCACGCGCTTAGAATAAACAGACCTATATTGTGGTGAGCAGGACGAGGCAGAGGGCCGTGAGAGATACGAGACCGGTGTGTCGCGCAGGTGTTGCTCATCATTAATCACGTCACCGGCCTCTCGCCGTTCTCTCTCGGCCTCGTCCTGCTCGGCACATACACTCACCGGCCACTTTATTAGGTACACCTGTCCAACTGCTCGTTAACACTTAATTTCTAAGCAGCCAATCACATGGCGGCAACTCAGTGCATTTAGGCATGTAGACATGGTCAAGACAATCTCCTGCAGTTCAAACCGAGCATCAGTATGGGGAAGAAAGTTGATTTGAGTGACTTTGAACGTGGCATGATTGTTGGTGCCAGAAGGGCTGGTCTGAGTATTTCAGAAACTGCTAATCTACTGGGATTTTCACGCACAACCATCTCTAGGGTTTACAGAGAATGGTCCGAAAAAGAAAAAACATCCAGTGAGCGGCAGTTCTGTGGGCGGAAATGCCTTGTTGATGCCAGAGGTCAGAGGAGAATGGCCAGACTGGTTCGAGCTGATAGAAGGGCAACAGTGACTGAAATAACCACTCGTTACAACCGAGGTATGCAGCAAAGCATTTGTGAAGCCACAACACGCACAACCTTGAGGCGGATGGGCTACAACAGCAGAAGACTCCACCGGGTACCACTCATCTCCACTACAAATAGGAAAAAGAGGCTACAATTTGCAAGAGCTCACCAAAATTGAACAGTTGAAGACTGGAAAAATGTTGCCTGGTCTGATGAGTCTCGATTTCTGTTGAGACATTCAGATGTTAGAGTCAGAATTTGGCGTAAACAGAATGAGAACATGGAACCATCATGCCTTGTTACCACTGTGCAGGCTGGTGGTGGTGGTGTAATGGTGTGGGGGATGTTTTCCTGGCACACTTTAGGCCCCTTAGTGCCAATTGGGCATCGTTTAAATGCCACGGCCTACCTGAGCATTGTTTCTGACCATGTCCATCCCTTTATGGCCACCATGTACCCATCCTCTGATGGCTACTTCCACCATGTCACAAAGCTCTAATCATTTCAAATTGGTTTCTTGAACATGACAATGAGTTCACTGTACTAAAATGGCCTCCACAGTCACCAGATCTCAATCCAATAGAGCATCTTTGGGATGTGGTGGAACGGGAGATTCGCATCATGGATGTGCAGCCGACAAATCTGCGGCAACTGTGTGATGCCATCATGTCAATATGGACCAAACTCTCTGAGGAATGCTTCCAGCACCTTGTTGAATCTATGCCACGAAGAATTGAGGCAGTTCTGAAGGCAAAAGGGGGTCCAACCCGTTACTAGCATGGGGTACCTAATAAAGTGGCCGGTGAGTGTATATCTGTCACGATGCGGTAGAAACGAGGAGGAAGCAGGATCCACATGCAGCACACTTTATTAGACAGACTGGAAACTAGACAAAGACTCAGGCTATGAACAGGCCTCAGGGAAAGCACGACCAACATCGACGACAACAACATAAGAACTCACAAGGACTGAACTGAAACACAGGGCTTAAATACAAGGACAAACAAGCTAAACGAGATAACAAGGGGGCGTGGCTAACGAGAAACACCTGGGAACAATTGACAAGACACATGGCAAACGGAATTACATGACATACAAGAACAAGGAACAAGACACAAAACCCAAACCGTGACAATATCATCCACTGGTGTGGACGAATATAGTTATAGTTATCGTTGTTGGTGTGAACGAGCCTTACACTTTGCACTGTAAATTTGTCATGTAACAGGGCAGACAAATATCCTATATATTCCTATGGAATATTTGGTAACACTTTATTTTACATTGTCCTTGTTACATATACTTACCATAGTAATAACAGTAAATTAAGTATAAATACATGCAACTAACCCTCAGCCAAATCCTAATCCTATAGTAAGTGCATGTTGTTATTATTACTCAGTACTTAAATGTATAATTACATTGTAACAATGACACCTTAAAATAAAGTGTAACCGAATATTTGATCTGAATCATTAGCTTATACTTGAGATTGACCAGTGTGATTTCTGATCGTCAGACATTTTCTCCCTCTTATAAAATAAAAAAATAACTACAACACCCTGGAAACAACACCCTAGAAATGCCTTAGTTAGAAACCATATAGACCACCTGTTTTGTTTACAACAGTGTAGCAATGCCCTAGAAACCACCCTAGCAAGCAAACTGTGATCGCACTCCAGCGCTGTGGCCTTAGGATGTCCATACGTACCAATTAGCAGCCTGCGATTGTACTCGCTGAAAGCACATTTAGACCGTCGCTGCCCTCCAGACCTCATAGAGGAATGTGTCCACAGTCAGAGACCGGTAGAAAGAGACGTGTGACCACTCCAACCAAAATATATGCTTCCCTGGACACAAACTCTAGCCCACAAAACCCTTTCAAATCCAAACACAGGCAGCCAGGTTCCTCAAACAATTTAAAAAACATTCTTCTTTTCCAGTCAACTACAAAATTCATAATTTGTGGTGTTTTAATCCAATTTAAACTGATGTTATTGTCCATAAGAGGAGGTTTTGAAACATCATTCCCCCGAGAAGTCACACATAATGAGTCGTTCAATTCATGAAATATCACAAGCACAATCATCAGTGCCTCACAATCCTCCGTGCACCTGCACCTCCGCCAGCGGATCGTTCATCACCTCAACATGAGCACAACGCTGTGCCGTGATTTATTAGTTGCTCCATCTATCCATTCAAGATGAACTGGACAAATTTCTCTCAATAAGATGCATGGCTCTGAAACATGACGGCCTGCTAAGGCTCTCGTCTGGGAATGCAGAAACTCCCTCTCAAAGAGGAATGCATCGGTCTGATAGGAAGACAAGCGAGAAGTGAGTACAAATGATGCAGTGTGTAAAGTTCCTCTGGTCATGGATACTGTGTGCATGAATATTTCTGTCTCTTTTTTTTCTGACTAGGAAACTTTTCTCACAATTTCTCACCAAGATTTCCCAAAAGCCAGCTTTTGACATGCTGTTATATAATTTCGTTGAAAGAATTCCTGGAAGCTTTGGAGCTGCTCTGCATGAATAATCCAAGACAGATAACGAAGAGTACAAGTAAACAAAGTGTAAAGCTTTGGAGGATGAAAAAAACAACCTTATAAATCTTCAAGCATCAGTGGAACTTCAAATCGGGCAGAAAAATGAAGTGCAATATGAGTGTTTTCAAACTGAACCCTACAGCATGAAATAAACTCCACACTCCGAACGTCACAGTACAGAGTCGGCTAATGAAATTACCCAAGCAATACCCAGAAACATGGGTCAACATCGAGGTCATCTCGTACTAGTAATGGACGGGGTGTTACCCAAATACATATTTCCCTCTTAAGTGTTTCGAGAAATCAACAACAGCTGCAAAAATACATGGACTGCATTGCAAAATAGCAATGGATTTTGGACTCATCCAGCCCTTCAGTGTTGGGTAAGACCTGTGTTTTTGCCTCTTTTCTTTTGATAATGCTTTATTTTACAGTGACCTTGTTACACATTGTTACGATAGAAATAACATAAATTATGCATAATTACATGCAATTAACCCTAGACCCTACTCTAATCTTAACCCTAACCCTATAGTAAGTACATGTTGTTAATTAATATTACTCCATACTTAAATGGTTAATTACACTGTAACAAGAACAACTTAAAATAAAGGGTAACACTTTATTTTACAGTGTTATTGTTACATATGTTACATGCAGTTACTATATTAATTACTATAAATTGTGTATAATTACATGCAACTAATCCTAAACCAAACCCTAATCCTAACCCTATAGTAAGTAGTACATGTAGTTACTTAACATTACTCAGTACTTAAATTTATAATTACAGTGTAACAAAGACACCTTCAAATATAGTGTAACCATAACCAATAAAATATTTAGGCCTAAATTTATGTTTTAAGTATTAATTTTCATATAAGGTTTTCATCCATTTGGCTTACAAAGTTTTAACATAAACAAACCTTATGTGAAGCATATTTGTCAGTCATACATGAAACAGGAAAGATTTCTGTAATAGTACTAATAAACAACTGAATTTTTAATTTTTTGAAACTTTAATATATTTATCATCTATAAATTCAATTTGTTTCAATCTCATACATTTTAACTAAGTGATTATTGCTTGTTTCACAGCTAGCCATATTTGATCAGTGTTCTTACTTTTGAACTGAATACATTTAATTGTTTTCAATATTAACAGATTTATGCTGGTTCTAAGCATTTTGAATATATGCACTTTAAAAATAGTATTATTTAAATAGAATCAGATAAATGTAAATATTTCATAATAAACTGCCAGTTTCATTCATGTATGACTGATAAATACGCATCACAATAAGTTTATTAGTTTGTTTATGTTAAAACTGCAATCAAAATAGATGGAAATTGTATATGCAATTCAAATACATAAATCTTAAATTTAGCTCTAAATAATTTTTTGAGAAGAAAAAAGACAAAAACCTCAGAAAAAAACCGAACGGATACAGAATGAAAAGCCTCAACCAGTCAAAATCTATTTCTGGACTTGCTTGAGGTTGTTCATTCTTTATCCCTTCAGTTGTTTTCAGATGTTGTGTGTTTTTTTTTCCTCCTCATCCCAAAGAGGAAAATGTTTTTTTAAACTACACAGAACCTCGTAATTCCATTTTACAGCTGATGCACAAAAGTGCACATGCAAACCCAAACAAACGGCAGATGTTGGCAGTCTGGGAAACACCTCCCGTGCTCCTCATCCACCTCACACAGCAGAGTTTGTTGTGCTGTTTCAATGAAACGTGCAAATTTCACCAGCTAACGCTTGAGGCGGAGGAAAAACCCAGGCCTTTTTATTTCTCGACTAAAAAACGCTCAGTTTATGTGCGCTGGCACTCAGACCTGCTTTCCGACTCAGTCCCTGCCTCTCCCTCTCTGTCTCTCCAGTGTGTGTGTGTGTGCGCGTGTTTATCTGCATGTGTGTTTTTTGATCGGAGGCTGTGTCTACATGGGAAGTGGGAAGGTGCAGCTGGAATGTTGCCCAAAGGCAAGGAAAGCACACAGCTTCCACGCTTCCAGCAAACGCAGAGAGAGAGAGAGAGAGAGAGAGAGAGAGAGAGAGAGAGAGAGAGAGAGAGAGAGAGAGAAAGCAAAGCAACTTGACTCACTGGGGCACTGCGCTGTCTGGGTCAGATGTGCGAGGAGCAACACAAGGCTCTCCTAAAAGGAATAAGCAGGGAACATAGGAGTCAGATCTGTCCATGAAGACCTGGAGATTAATTTCCCCAACTTAGCCAGCTAGGAGAACATCTCATCCCTGCTGGAGTCGAACTGGGTCTGGAAGGGACATGAGGAGGGACCGGCTGCTGGTGGCCGTCACTTTGGTCACCCTCTTGGCAGCTGACATCCATTTTGTCCTGCTTCCCAGACTCAAAAGCTGGTATCATCTGCCCAGAGAAAGCTGCGAGTGCAGGGTCACCAATGGCAGCCTGGACAACAGAGGTGCTACAACCTCAACATGGATGATGACGAGCCAGAATTTCACACCAGTTTCCACCGAGAGAAGCTCCAAGCTGGAGAGGCTGTTCAGTCATCCGCTCTACAACATCCGTCTTCCAGAACTGGGGCCCGACGAACTGCTTCTGCAGCGTGAGGAGCTCAGGAATTACTACAAGAGGAAAGTGAGCCGCTGGGAGAGGTACTCAACAGTCTTTATGTTAAATAATGTGGCATGTTTATTAGCAGGAACGCACTCAGATCACTGAATGATTCGGGGAACACTTTAAGTCATTGAGTCAGACACAGTATACTTTAAAGTCTCGGCTACAAAAAAAGTGTTGAACATTTCCGCCAGTATTTAACACATTGATTATATGGGACAACAGTTGCAACCTGTTGTTTATTGCTGAATTTTAGAAGAAGAATATTCGAACGAAATATTCATAAACAGCAAAGTAACAGTAATACTTAAAAAAATGCGCAATACTTAAAATCAAACCATGTAAAGCAATTGGCAACTTTAACCTAACTGACATTAATAAAAAACACTCTTGTCCTGAGAGCAAAGTTCAAGCCTTGCCTGAATTTATGCTAGTGTGTTTTATTTTGTTTAGTTTTTCACTCAATAGCTAAAGTATATTAGATATTCTAGGAAAAATAAATATTTAAAACGGGATTTTAAGCAATATGAAGCATAGAAAAGCACTGGCAGTGTCAGCAATGTTATAGTTAAAACTTGAAATAAACTAAACGTTAACTGAAATAAAAATATTTCAAAACAAGTACCTTTTTTATTTTAGGTAGTTGCTGTACTTGATGTACTAAAATAAAACTAAAACCAAAAAATAAAGCAAAATTATAATATTTAAATAAATATTAATTATTATATTAATTAATATAATAATATTATTATGATTTTGTTTTTAATTTAAAACATAAAAATAAAGCAAATTTATAATATTTGAATAAATATTAATTATTGTTGTGTTAATTAATATAATAGCATTATTATGCCTTTATGTTTAATTAAAAACATTTAAATAAAGGAATATTGTATATTTATTTCAATATGTAAATATTAATTATTAGTATTATATTATGCCTTGGTGTTTTAAAAAAAGCAACCCTACAATATAAAAAATTATAATGTTTTTGATTCAATATTTTTTGGACTTGGTCACTATAGTCCCTTCGTAGGGCCTTGCTAAAGAATCGACAGCTCCAAGTAAGAGCTCAAATACTCCCTCTTGCTGCCCCATGGAAATGCTGTTTTCAGTTGAGTTTAGCAAGGGCTTGTTTTTAGGTCGTATTAAAGGCAGGGGTGTAGACAAATCACTCTTTTAATTGCACTGGCCGTGATGCTGTTCAGCAGACCAATGCTCGACACAAGTGTCTCCCACATAATCAGAGGTTTGCCAGAAACCACCCACTTAAATCAGGTCGCACTAGTCAAGATTTGTTTTTTCAGAGGTTGTGGTTAAAATCTCTGATTGCTGAACCTTTGAGAGGGAAAAACACCGAAAAAGTTATTCCGTTCACCCGCTATAAGCCTATTTATAAGCGTAAACGCATTGATGAGGCATAATGTGAGCACTCTGTATGAAAGCAGTGCTGGATCCCTGCCACGGTAAACATTTCTGCAGTTTATATTTGTCTTTCAACTCATTTCTCTTTTCCTCATGATGTTGATTCAAGATGATGCTTCTAGAGGTCATGGTGACAATTGTATGAGGACCAGCGGCAAATATTTGCTTCAAATAGGATCAATAATCTGTAACGTGGTGATGTTGTGTCTGCCAGGAACTCGATTCCATGACGCATGAATTTGATCAAAGGTACTGTAGGCTGTACATTAAATGCAAAGTGGATAAAAAAAGCCAAAATTTTTAAAAGTTGCCAGCCAGCACCAGCATTTCTGATTATTTTAACAAAACTTTAAAGCCCCCCAAAATATTTTGATGAATGAATATCTGAACATGCAAAAAGAAAGCTGGTTTCCGCCACAGAATGATTTTTAAAAAAAGATAATCGCAACTTTTTATCTAAAAATTCTGACTTTTTATTCTCAGAATTGCAACATATAAAGTCGCAATTGCTAGTTATAAAATCCAATTCTGAGGGATTTTATATTATATATTTTATATTATAATATTTCTCAGAATTGTAGTTTATATCTCGCAATTCTGAATTTATAACTCGCAATTATGACTTTATATCTCACAATTCTGATTTTATAACTCGCAATTATGACTTTATATCTCACAATTCTGATTTTATAACTCGCAATTATGACTTTATATCTCGCAATTCTGATTTTATAACTCGCAATTGTGACTTTATATCTCGCAATTATGATTTTATAACTCGCAATTATGACTTTATATCTCGCAATTCTGATTTTATAACTCGCAATTGTGACTTTATATCTCGCAAATCGCAATTGTGATTTTATATAGCTCGACAATTGTGAGAAAAAAAGTCAGAATTGTGAGATAAAAAGTCACAATTACTTTTTATTCAGTGGTGGAAACAAGCCTCCATAGAGAAGCATTGTGTCATAAATGACGGAAAATTCCATCCATGCCGGGAAAAGAGTTAAAGGTTACAAAAAAAAAATTTCCTTTAGCATTTTGTCAGATAAATACCATAACCATAAGTTACCATAATACCATAAGTTAATGTTTTGTTCTTCCCTCGTATTATAAAAAATATTAAATATTTTCCTCATATTTTGATGGTTTAATCGAACTTTTTTTCATCACTTCTGACCACTACTGTGTGTATGGTTCAATTCTAAAGAAATAATAAAAAATTCTGTGGGAGCCAAAACATGCTGTTGGCAGATTGCTGAGGCTGTGCTGTTTTTACATCTTAAAGGTTCTTACATGTGCAGACTTGTGTACGCCAAGGGAATCGTAATTTTAAGAGCTAACAATACCCGCTGATGATTTAAAAGAAAGCTCATCACATGTGCCATTTCGACTCTTTTCATTCCAGGTTTTTGTACAGGAAAGTGACTTCAGAATCTGAATATTAAACAGCTTAATGAAAGTTATTTGTCAATCTTCAATGCCATCTCTCGTTCTCTTCTACAGACTGAAAAAGTTCTACATCGAGGCGGCAGCAGCTTCAAACATCACTATACCTGATCATCCCGTGACCTTTGACCCGGAGGCCAGTTGGCTGCAATTCCACCTGGGGATAAATCGATATGGTCTGTACGCGAGAGATGACAGCAGCGTGGACAGACTCCTGAGGGACATGCAGACGGCCACCGTCATCAGTGCAGGTTTTCTCTTCCCCCAAGAGCTCCAGCATATGAATCTGAAAATATGTATTCATTTCAAATGTGCTTGCGTGATCTGATCCTGAGAAGCTGATGTGCAGTATTTCATTGTGTCTGACAGATTTCACTCAGGATGAGAAAGCTTTGAAGGGTGCGTGCGACTGCTCCCAAGGTACATGTGCTTTTTAATTGTTCTACCAGATTATTACATTTTTACTAAATAAAATAAAAATTAATATTATGGTATCTCCTGAGTAAGAAGTTCTGGGAATGTAAATTATAAGGTGATACCATTTAATTATGATAAACACTACTGTTCACTGATAATGATGAGAAATGTTTCTTGAGCAGCAAATCATCATATAAGAATGATTTCTGAAGGATCATGTGACACTGAAGACTGGAGTAATGATCACAGGAATAAATTACAGTATATTCATAGAAAACAGCTATTTTAAATTGTAATAATATTTCACAATATTACTTTTTTTACTGTATTTTTTATCAAATATGCAGCCTTGGAAAGCAAAAAACAATGTTTGTTTTCTTTCAAAAACCTTAGACTTGGACTTATTACCAGTCCCAAACTTTTAAACAATAGTGTAACTTTAAATATTTCAATTAAATAAATAAATATTTAAATTTTAAATTATAATAGAAAACAATATAGTATAATACATAAATCGATATTTTTATAGTCTTGTTAAATAAAATATAACCTATCACTGTTTGACATATTGTGAAAACATTTTTACAGTATTTTAAAATGACATTTAGCATGTATTTTTTTTTAAATATAATTTTCACCCATTACATTAGGTAGCTTACAGTTAAATATCTTTATCATCCAGTTTGAAATCTGTAGCTTTGACGCCAATGAGTAAAACCAATATATATTACTGTAAGTTCGTTGGTAGACTAGAGTAGAAGGCCACTAAACAGAAGTTGTATTTTATAGTCTTTTCTTCCCTATTGTGTCGTAAATACCCAATTGAAACACTTCTGGAACAAGAACAAATGTGGGCGGGGCTTGATTTTGTCCGTGAGGAATTGATTGGATGGTTGTGGTTTGCTATTGGTGGATCTCATGTGAGTGACAGGTTGCCCCGCCCTCGTCATCAGAGAAGAGAAGAGATGCTGCAAGAGGGAGGGGAAGTTATTCTGATTCAAGATTACGAGAATTGTCCATTTTGATGACATGGTGACTTTAAAACCACACATCCCACACTGTCCCTGAGCTCATACACATCAACCAAAGTTTTCCTCTTTTGCCACTTTTTGGCCTAAATGAATGTCCAATACAGTACAACTACAATGTTTTTATTGTTTGGCTTGTTTTTCTGTTTCGCTCATTACGTGTGTGTTATTTTGGAGCACGGTTGAGTTTGTAAACTATTGATTTGATTGAGCTGGAAAGGAGCTAAAAGAAGTTTGTACGGTGTGGTTTAGGGTTGAAGGCAAGCTTACCACGGCTTCTCACAACCTCAGACAAAGCAAAAGAACACGGGAGCGTATAGTGAACACCGCAAGCCCTGCTTATGTAAAGATCCCTCTATAATTAAACTATTACAGTTGAAAGGTCGACTATGGCGAAAAAAAAAAAAAAGATCTCACAGTCCAAAAAGAGTCAGGTGTTGCAACAATTTCCTTACATTTTTCATCTTATGTACCACCACAACCCAACGCAGCGCAATAAAACATTAAACTATACTGTATGTCAAGAAGAATCATCATTAATAATGGCTATATTACTACAATAATTCACCTTTTAAATAAAGGTGTAAATTGGTGCACATCCCATCCAGACCAGCACACACACATATACTAACAAAACTTACAAATACTATATTATTATTTTAGTTAAAATATAACTGAATATTAATGTGAACTACAAAAAAAGTTAATATATTTACAGAATTATTCTTTTTAATTGCATAAAAATTTTGACAGCACTTATTTTCATATTACAGATATGTTTCCGTTAATATTAAGAAGGAAACATGAACGTTTTCTTTCTTTCTGACTGTCCAATCAGTGGTTAAACCAAGCGGTCTTCATCTGAAATTGGCCCTGAAACTCCAAGACTTTGGCAAAGCTATGTTTAAACCAATGAGGTAACGCTTTGTTATTCAGATTTCCAGATTACTACACCTTTGGTTTAAAAGTAGTGTAACTGATAGAAATGATCCTTGTTGATTTCAGACAGGAGCGGCACGAAGAGACGCCGGAGAACTTCTTCTATTTTGTGGACTTTCAGAGACACAATGCTGAGATTGCAGCTTTCCACCTCGACAGGTGAGGCGATCAGAGTCACCACACCATAGACAGAGAGACTGTCAGGAATGATTTATACTGTGAAGGATCTGATATGAGTAAACACAGATGAAATCCCTCAGGCACCGCCGCACTGGGATACTATACATCATTGTTTAGGCCTGTTGAGACAATGAGGTTCAGCACGATTAGTCTCACCTCAGCATATTTGGTGAGGTCTATGGTGGACGATTATGTGATGATGAAACTAAAACAGTAAAAAGACTCACATGTCATTTACCAGAAAAGATCTTATTAAAGACACAAAGACTCATTCGTGCATTTTTGGGCTTTCAATAAATGAACGGGTTGCACTTTATTTTACAGTATGTGCACTTACTAAGAAAGTAGTGGGTGATGTAAGGTAACTACATGGGTTAAGGTTAGGTTCAGGGTTAGTACCTAATTATAACCCAGTTATTGTAATAACTATAATAAGTACATAGTATGTACATGGGGAACAGGACTGCAACATAAAGTGCTACCGATAATTTTTATAGAAATATATAGGGATGCGCGAAATATCAGCCACCATATCGGTATCAGCCGATATATGTTCATTTTTAATGTTATCGTTATCGGCCCAATAACAAAATTAGGCCGATATATTAAAGCCGTTAAATAATGTTCAGCTGAGACACTTCAGATGTGCACTGTCCGCCATGATGGTTTTGAATTGCTTGAAATATGATTGGAATCAAAAAAGGAAAATATTGTAAAGTGCAAAACGTGCAGCGCAAGTCTGTCATATAGGCTACATAAAATTATAATAAGAACATCATTATAATTGTGTGCTTGGGACATGGATTTTAATGGTGAGACTTTTGTTTTTCTAATCAGGCTCATACATAAAGAATTATCGGTAACGGACAAAATTTTCATATCGGTGCATGCCTAGAAATATATTTGCAGCATTAGTGATAATTAATAAGTGAGAACTCTTAAAATACTCCATTCAGCTTAATATTCATAGGCAACTATCTGTAAGACCTTTTGCAGGTTAATTCTACTGAAAAAGTTTTTAAAAAAACTGCTTTTTGAACATCCCACACAGACCACTTACAGTTAGTCCAAAATGCAGCCGCTAGAGTCCTTACTAGATCAAGAAAATATGATCATATAACACCGATTCTATCATCACTTCATTGGTTACCTATAAAGTTCCGTATTAATTACAAGGTATTGCTCTTTTGACTTATAAAGCTCTGAATGGTTTAGCTCCAGTCTATTTAACGGATCTTCTATCGCCCTATAATCCATCGCGCTCTTTAAGATCACTAAATTCGAGGCTTCTGGTCATTCCTAGGATATCCAGATCCACCAAAGGAGGGAGAGCATTTTCACATTTAGCTCCGAAGCTCTGGAATAGCCTTCCTGATATTGTTCGTTGCTCAGACTCGCTCTCCCAGTTTAAAACTAGACTAAAGACGCATCTATTTAGCCAGGCATTCATATACAATTTTTATCTTACAGTTACTGTAAATTCGGCCTCTACTTCATAAACGCCAGAGGAGAACTGGCCCCGACTGAGCCTGGGTTCTCCCAAGGTTTCTTTTTCTCCATTGGGTCATCTGATGGAGTTTTAGGACACCATCGGGTCACTTGATGGAGTTTTTCGGTTCCTTGCCACTGTTGCCTTTGGCTTGCTCAGTTGGGGATATTCAAATTAAATGACCCATCATACCACTGATCAGCTCTACCAAACTTGGTTGTCTTTTCCAGTAATAAACAAACACTGTTAAGTTGTTTTGATTGATACTGTGAAGCAGCTTTGATACAATCTGTATTGTGAAAAGCGCTATATAAATATATTTGACTTGACTTGACCACTCCACTTCACCTAATGAGTGCAAAAGACGGGTTCTTCTCCATTAATTTCCTCCATAGGGAAATTGATTTTAAACGATAACTTAATAACCATTAAAGAAGACAGACCTACTGTGAGCTACAACGTTGTTAATCGATGGCATAGGCTTTCGTTGAAGCCGTCAGTCTGCATTAGTTCAATCATATTTAACCGCTGAATTGCTGGTGAACAACTTTAGAGAGAAATCTCCATCAATCAGAGAATCAAAACAAGCAAATCGCGCCAAACTAACTCTTTAGCTCCGCCCACTCCCATGAAGCAAAACCAATGATGAAATAGAGTCTCCCTATGCTCTCAAACTACTGTATGTTTTGCAATAAGCATAAAATATGTTGTTTCTATATACACAGTCAACATCTTTAAGTCGATAGTTTTATATATATATGTTTTTTTTGTGATTTTTTTTTTGTCATTCGCAATTCTTCATGGGATTGTAGCCTCATTAAAGCTCATTAAAGTGATTTTCAAAGGTTTGTAATGTTGTGATTCACCCCGTAGCTTGTTGGTTTGGTTCATGGCAAATAATGCTCTAAGATTTGTTTAAAAATCCCTATGGGAGAAATGAATGAGGAAAACACTTCTATCTGCTTGACCGGTCAATGGAAGACGAGGGAGTGTTGGTTCACCTTCACCTTAATATTGTTATTGTATTGTTAGCTACTACTGTAAAACATATTGTTAAAACCATTTTCTCTCTGCGAGTGACTGAATGTTTCAGGGTTTATTCGTATAGTGCTTTTCACGATACACATATCATTTCCAAAGCAGCTTTACAAAGAACAAACCCCCAGTCGACAGTGGCAAGAAAAAATTCCCTCAGAGTTCCACCCTGTCATTAGTGGTGAACTGTAGGCAAAGACACTTGAGAAAAGGGTGTTTTCCTGCAGGTTATTCCTCATCTGAGCTTAATTAAACACAAAAAACAAAGTCACATGAGCACCTGATATAACCGCAGCACCTGAGACATGCCGTGGTGAGGAGCAGAGAGCGCGTCTCAGGTGCTGCGGTTATCACTCCGCCCAAGTAGCAGTGCTTCGCCTTCAGAGAATATAGTTCCCAGTATTTATACGGTTAAAATATGTCTGTGTCTCATGTGACTTTGTTTTTTGTACACTCTGTGACTATACAAATCACAACATGTAAATAGGAAAATGTTTGCGTTATTTTGTCACTTATTTGGATTAGTATGCTAGCTGCAACCATTTACATCCAGTCTTTGTGCTAAGCTAGGTTAGCGGTGGGTGCGTCAAACAGACTTATAGCACGCACGGAGATGAAAAAGGTATGTATGGACTTATCTTACTCTGGGGGATAAGGTGAATAGGCTAAAGTCCCAAAAAGTCGGAGTGTTCCTTTAAGATTGAGCCACTGTAGTCACTCGAACTATTTTAACGATGTCTTTACTAACTTTTCTGGGCTGGCAGATGCAATTACCCAGAAGCCTATGGAGGAGTGATCCAGCTCTCAGATTTCATCAAAAATATCTTAATTTGTGTTCCGAAGATTTTACGGGGTTGAACAACACGAGGGAGAGTAATTACTGACAGAGTTTACATTTTTGGGTGAACTATCCCTTTAAGAAATTCCATTAGCAAACGTTCAGGAGATTTACTGAAATTGACCGAATATCATGCGTAGTGTCAGTTCTGGCAGGTCACTTTAGTCAAGCTCGCATCAGCTGATCCACGTCTACCTATAGGAATTCGACGCCTATCACTGTATACATATACAAGCTCCTTCAGTATTATCAGCAGCGATCGCGTTTCTCAGGAGCGATTACCCTCCTCCATCCCCAGCTCCTCCTGTCTCAGTCAGGGTTTGGCATTCCCCTTGAATCAGAATAAATTCTCGAATTATGTTGTATTTTAAAAAATCTTGAATTAATGATATCTGCAATACATTCATGTTGGTTCTGTTCTGTTCACCCTATTGCTGCTCTTACCCATGCTAGGCCTCATGGATGCGTAGAGAACCACACCGCCAATCCAAACTGTATGCTAATTGTCAATCGTATTTGACGATAGTGGTCCTGACAGAAATGATTTACAGAGACTTCATTTGTCAAGAATCAGGTTGATATGAATGCGGACTGAGGTCTGTGTGGATTGTGTGCAGAGTGCTGGACTTCCGGAGGGTTCCTCCTGTGGCGGGGCGGTTCGTCAATGTGACGGGGGAAATCTTGTACATAACCCACAACGAGGAACTGCGCAGTGTTTTCTTCATCTCTCCAGGTGGG